>NW_020627263.1:0-43597 GCF_003573695.1 Papaver somniferum | reverse complement strand
ATTCGCGCATCAAAAACAAAAGGAACGAAAACAAGGAAGAATACATCAAAGGTACTTTTTAAAGATTGTATTGTTGATTCTGATCATATCTTACTTTGGTTTAGGCTATTGAAATTTGAAAGTTTGTGGCTGAATTTTCAGGCCAAAAAAAGTGTGGTGCAGCGAACAACAACTAATGGTTTGTTCTTGGACACAAATTATCCATGTTTATCTATATATGGCGAGGTATGCTAATTCATTGGCACACGGTTAGTTCAACAATGATTGATACCTACTTCTTAGTGTCTCACACTTTTTAATTGCTGTAACAAATGGATCGTGACTTAGATTACGCGGTAAGAAAATCCAATAATCATATTTTTAGATGTCTACCATTTTAGCTTTCTGACTGTCATATTAACGGAAACTCTCGATTTCACAAGATTAAACATTTAGCAAGGAATGGTGTTATGATTGACTTCCATGATATGAAGGTTTGTTCATTCTATGTTTTCTATCAATTTTATTTTATTTTATTTTCCATGAAATGTGATCTATTTTCCATGATTTGATGATAAAAGCCGATTGAGGAACGGCTGATTGTGACTGATTTGGGGAAGAAAAATACGTTGCTACTCCCGAGGTAAACGATATCACATTCCCAAACATTCTTACCAGTCATTTTGTTTTTTATGTACACAAAGTTACAAATTTTTGTAGAAAGACCGGCAAATGGGAGACAGAATTTATCTTAGTTTGCACTATGGGCCTCAATGGAAGCAAAAACATAAGGTACTACTCAGATCATTCCCATTAATTTTTTTTTCTATCAATTGAATTTAATTTTCTAAGACTGCGGCAATGCATTTATTTATGAAATGCACAGAACTAATGAATTGCTTATACTCAGATTGTTGTACGTGCTCCTCATTGGCGACACATGCTCCTCATAAACACTTTTACGTTCTCAAACGTGGTGAAGAAAATGTACCCTAAAAATGGATAAATGGCAGCAAAGACAATTGAGAGGTGTGGATATTGTTTGCAAACCTCTACGCAAAGTATTTTACAATATTTTACCATTAAGTGTCATCCGTTTGCATAATCACATGCCACCTCAATAAAACTAATTTGCTATTTCCAATTCAGCATAGTGAGACAATGGTACGTCATATTTCACTTGCCAAGTGTGGTATATCCTGATGCATGTAATTTTAGTATTTCTTAAATTTGAAATTAAAATATTTGTTATTTTAGTAACCAGTGAAAATTTGAACTCACATCGTTACCAATAGTATACCACAAATTGAAAGGATTTGAATATGCCGGAAGCGCAAATCCCATCGCACCGAAGGAGCATGAAAGGTTAAGTCCAGTGAGAAATCACTGATAATAAGCATCACTACCTAAAATGTATAGGAAGATTACAATGTTCATGTTTAAAAAAGAAAGGATAGTTTCTTTCTTAATTTTGATGACCCTTTTTACTACCGTCTCTAACAGAATTTACACCATTTTCATGTTCCGAGACTGCATGTAGAATATCAACCGAACTAAATGAAACACGACTAAATATAAATGACCGACGCGCCAAATATCGGAGTGTATGAGTCGGTATTGAATGGATACAAAAGTTAAGGAAAAACTGAAAAAATGAATAACTAATAACTGTGCACACCCACTACCTTGCAGTTTCATGATTTGTATCTTTCCAGTAGTGGGAGCAGTTCAAAACGATGAAGTTTTCTTGAGATCATTACTCTATAAATAGACTGATTAGGTGTCCTTAAAACAAAATTATAAAAGTTCATTCCCTGGAAGGTTTAACATGTGAGTACAAGTCATTACATCGACAATTATATTCTGCACTCTGTTCGATTTGATTTATTGGATTTAAGCTATCCCAGTTTCAAATCTGGGAAGAAAGTGAAAAGCGACTAGATTTACCTCAAAGAATTTTTTTTAGGTGATCAAATATTTGGATGAAAGAGACATGAAAAACTTACTATCATCCATCAATTTATTGATCTAATGATGGCCTTTAATTACCCATCTTATAGTTTAACAAATCCCATAACCAGGATGACAAATTAAGAAGTTTTCCATTTTTTCATGGTGGGATGCGGATCATCGATCGACTGTCTGATTAGAGCCTATATAAAAAAAGGATTATTAACCTTCATATTACAACACCTTATACACTAACTACATTTTCTATTAATGAATGCAGGAGACACACGAATCATGAGAATCAAACAAATGATGGAGTTCACATGCTCTATAATGGACATAATTTGACTACCCAAGTTATTGTAAGCATAATTTTGGAAATTTGGTTGAGTTGTTTGTTTTATGTTGTTTAATTATTTTTTTTAGTTAACATACTTTAATTTTTATGTTATCAGCATCCGTCAGTTGCATATAGGACAGTGATTCTCGAGAGGTTAAAAGATGTGCATAGTGAGACAACAACCGAACAGCCACCGCGGTGTGTTGTTGCGGGTCCACCAAAGGAGAGAAATAATCTAACATCGACAACATCATCTCGAAGATCAGAATCCCAAAGGCGACGACGTGGGATAGAAAAACAACACAAAGAGATGAGAGAACAAGAGCATCGTGAGAAAGGAGCACAAATTGAAAGAGAAGCAGCTGCAGAACGACGACGAGCACCAAAGGTAAAGGGAAAAGCTATTACTGAAGAGGTGCGCATACATAGTAATTAATTGATTTTATTGTTAAAATTTGAAAATTTACAAATTTATTTACCAAAACTATAGAATCCTCCATGCAAACGGATGCGCCCGAGTGGTATACAGATTAGAGAAAGCGAGGCTTTACCACATGAGCATGAAGATGCAGAGTCATATGAAGAGGTGAATTAACTTGAACGTTAAATAATTTACTCGTGCACATATATAATTATCATTTTTAAGTTCAAAAATAAAAGAATCATAGTGGTTGACAAAATTTACAATGCAGTCGGTTGTATTACATAGGAGAGTTGGTAGCACATCAGACGCTCAAAACACTGAAATGTAAGGATTTAAAAATTTAGATTGCATAAATTTATTTAGTTTTTGAATAGGGTAAGCTAGATTACCTGATTATCACTATGCAGGCCGTCTATTAATGTTAGAGAAGATGATGGGGTGTCGGATACTTACGAAATTGACGAAGTAGATTACGACACTGACGAATTACATGATTCAAATACTTTTATGAATCAGGTAGCTGTTGTTGCTACCGATGTACGTCATTTTCTGGGACAAATGGATGTCAAATGTCAGCACTGCGGGGCATTGCACTGGATGGCAGAAAAACATACAAATTCATTTTTAATAAACCCAAAATTTGGTTCATGTTGTCTCCAAGGCAAAGTTTGCCTACCGTCACTGTGTGAACCACCGGCAGCCATCAGAGAATTGTTTGACGGAACCGACGCCGAATCAATTTCTTTTCGGAAATATATTCGAGAGTATAATACAACTAATGCGTTTACTAGCCTTGGATGCAAATTAGATACAAGAGATTTGAAAGGGAGAGGTCCGAGACCTTTCTCAATACATGGGGAGTTGAGACATTTAACCGGAGGTGTTCTACCAGCTCCTGGGACTGAGAGGATGGCGGTTTACTCCCAACTGTACATCTATGATCCAGAATTTTCATTGTTTGTCCGTGGCAAAAGAAATCCTCAGTTAAATATGAATGTCCTACAGAAAATTCAGAATACTATGATCCAATTCAATGTTTTTTATACCAAGTATCGTCAGGCTTATGCAATTTTAGACCAGATGAGTCCGGCCGACCAGAATATCAGAGTTTCACTTCAATATAAAAAGTCGACTGATAGTAGGCGTTATAATCTTCCGACAACAGATGAGATTGCGGTTATCGTTCCAGAAAATACTTATAAGGAGACTGGGGTGCGAGATATTATATTGCATTTGAGAGAAAACAACGGATTGAAACAAATTTCGGAGTGTCATCCGGCATACTTGCCTTTACATTATGTTTTACTTTTTCCTTTTGGTGAGCTGGGATGGTCACCAACAATGAGGCAATGGGATGCAGTCACCAAAACCTATACGAAAACAAAATTATCTCAAATGAAGTATTACAGTTACCGCATATTTGAACGTGCAGAAGAATATTCAATCATCTTAAGAGCCGGAAAAATATTTCAAGAGTTCTTAGTTGATGCATGGGCTGCTACAGAGCAAAGTAAGTTGGCATGGCTCAGATTCAACCAACCAACTCTGCGTTCTGACCTCTACATTTGCATTGCTGATATGACAAATGCGGATTTAAATCCGGGTGATAGAGGTAATCCTGTTATTTTACCATCTTCACACACTGGAAGCGGGAGGAATATGTACGAGATATACCAGGATTCGATGGCTATTACACGTTTTCATCACCATCCAGATATTTTTCTTACAATGACTGCAAACCCAAATTGGACAGAAATAAAAAAATGCACTTTTACCCAATCAGAGTGTCACTGATCGTCCTGATTTGGTAGCTCGAGTTTTTGAGCTGAAAAGAAAAGCATTGATGAACGAAATAAAGGAAAAAAAGGTGTTCGGCACGGTGGTCGCCCATGTTCATACCATCGAGTTTCAAAAACGTGGGCAACCACATATGCATGCTCTTATATTTTTGAAAGATTCGGAAAAAATTCGTACGGCAGACATGGTTGATAAATTTGTTTCGGCTGAATTTCCTAATGAGATAAATGACCCAATACTGTTTGATACCGTAAGCAAATGTATGGTTCATGGTCCATGTGGAGAGCGAGATCCATATGCAGCGTGTATGGAAAAAGGAAAATGTACAGAAGGATATCCTAAGAAGTACACCGACACAACAACTTTGGACGAGGGTGGGTATCCGAGTTATCGTCGTCTTCGGGATGGAATAGAAGTAACTGTCAGAAACAACAAAAAGGCGTATAATATAGATGTTGTACCCTATAACCCGCATCTGTCAAGAATGTTCAATTGCCACATCAATGTGGAAATATGTGCAGGAATAAGAGGTGTAAAATATATTAACAAATACATTTACAAAGGTGGTGACCGAGCTACGATGGTTTTGCGAGAACATGACGAGATTCAACAATATATTGATGCGAGGTACATTGGACCACCTGAGGCTGTATGGCGTTTGATTGAGTACCACGTGCATGAAGAATATCCTGTTGTACAACGGTCGGCAATTCATTTACAGAATAGGCAACGGGTTGTTTATAACACAAGGCAATCAATGACCTCGGTTATACGAACATCACATGAACATATGACGAATTTGATGGGTAATTTTGAATATTATGCTAAAAATCCCAATGCTCCGGCATATACTTATCAACAGTTCCCGCAACACTTTGTATGGTGTAAAAAGGTTAAACAGTGGAAAATTAGACAACAAGGATTTGCATTTGGAAGAATGTATTTTGTTAGCCCTAACGCTGGAGAGTTGTACTACTTACGTATGTTACTCACAACTGTTAGAGGTGCTAATTCTTTTGAAGACTTGAAGACTTTAAGTAATGGAGACGTAGACGAGGTGCACAATACGTTTCAAGATGCATGTATTGCACTTGGGATTTTAGCACATGATGGAGAATCGGAAAAATGTCTTCAAGAAGCAGTGGTTATGCAAAATGGAAATCAGCTGAGGAAACTATTTTGTATTATCCTATCGCAATGTAATCCATCAAGACCGGAGGTGTTGTGGGCGAAATTTGGAATGAATATATGTGATGATCTACCACGTAGATTGCGAACAAGGTTTAACATCCAAAATCCAACAGATGAACTGGCAATGGATTACGGATTATACCTGTTGGATCAACTGCTTCAACGATCTGGAAAAAAACTAGAAAAATATGAATCAATGCCGAGACCAAGACATGATTGGGGTCAAATAGTAGGTAACAGATACATTTGGGACCATAGACAACTTCAGTTTGCATTAAGTGATTCGGTGATTCAGTCAGATATTGAGAAATTGAATGTCGCTCAACGTTCGGCGTACAATGCGATAGTGGATTCTGTGAATGATCGCAATGGACGAATGTTTTTTCTGAATGGGAGTGCAGGGACTGGAAAAACTTTTTTGTACAACACAATAGCAAGAAGATGTCGTAAAGATGGAAAAATAGTCTTAACTGTTGCTTCATCTGGTATCGCTTCACTACTTCTTGATGGAGGTCGAACGGCACATAGAACTTTTAAGATTCCATTTGAAGTCCAAGATGATAATAGTATTAGTATTAGTAAAGACTCGGATTATGCCCAGCTGCTGAAAGAAGTAAGATTGATCATATGTGATGAAGTTTCAATGCAACATAGATTTTGTGTGGAAGCAGTTGATCGCCTACTACGAGATATTCGCAGTGATGACAGACACTTTGGAGGTGTAACAGTCGTCTTGGGTGGATACTTTAGACAGACTTTACCAGTGGTCTCGAATGCAAGTCGAGAACAAACTGTTGGAGCATCTATAAGAGGTTCATTGCTTTGGGATTACATTACTGTCTTGACGTTAAACCAAAATATGCGATTGGAGCAGGAACCGGAAAATTTGGAGTTTGCTGACTACTTGCTTGAGGTAATGAAATTTCATTGAGTAAAACTATATTTATCGTATACATAGTTATTTTAAATCCGATTAATTGGTATGTAGATTGGAACGAACCCTAAAGAGGTTGTTAATCTGCCATCGACAATGGGTAGATGTCAAAACATGCATGAGCTAATATCTTCGGTGTATCCTCTGTTGGTAATGGACGAACCAATGTCTCCCAAATACTTAACCGAGAGGATCATTTTATCTCCACGTAATGAAGACGTCCATAAGATTAATATGGATGCATTAGAAAGATTACATGGGGAGACTTACACGTATTTTGCTGCTGACAAAATGATTCGGGATGATCATGGAAGGGATTCGGATTTTACAACTGAATTTCTCAACAATTTAAGTCCACCAGGAACACCTCCATTTAAGCTAGACCTCAAAGTTGGATGTCCCATTATGTTGCTGAGAAATCTGGCACCGAAAGAAGGCCTTTGTAATGGTACAAGACTGGTGGTGACGAGGTGCGGACGACACGTGATTGAAGCTAAAATCATAACTGGAGAAAAAGCTGGTGAAGTAGTATTCATCCCTAGAATAACTTTTCAACCTTCAGCTTCAGAGCTAAACATACAAATGGAAAGACGTCAATTTCCCATACACGTTGCATATGCGATGACTATTAACAAATCCCAGGGACAATCGGTGAAGTATGTGGGAATTGATTTACGTACTCCAGTATTTAGTCATGGTAAGCTATATGTCGCATTGTCCAGGTGTACTGCTGCATAGAGAATTACTTTATTATTTCCAAATGAATCAAATGTGTCTTTAGATCCAGTAACAAAAAATGTAGTGTATCCTGAAGTATTATTGTAGAATTTGATGCTTCTTTTAATTTTAAAAGAAGTAATGGTACATGTAATTTTTAATATTTCTTTAGATTGGATGATTTTATTAGTTTGTTATTTTAGTATTTGGTGAAAAACAAACTCCCAGCATAAAATATCCTCAAGGCTTGCACCAATCCGTATTTGGTGAAAACACGACTAAAATTAAAACAACAACACGCCGAAGGCGTACGAGAGGTTGATACCCTAGTAATTATCTATAGAGGACATATACTCTTACATGTAATTGACAGGGTTAATCCTGTATGTATACGATGAGACATATTCGGTGGTCAGCCATATTTCTAAGAACTAGATCTTGCACGACAGAGTGAAAACAGTGAGAGCTTGTTCTTTTTGGGGAAAAGGAAACTATATTGGAAAAACTAGGTGGGTTTACAGCACGGGATAAATCCCTCTCCATCACTTGTGCAAACGACAAAGACCTAAAAAGCCAATAACAACACAAAGTACTCACTATCCATATCCACGATCAAATGATCTTGAATTTAATCTTTTGCATTTTTTAATCGCCTTTTCTTCATACCTTTATACAATTTTATTACCGTTTTAAGCTTTCCTTCGATCCTTTATCTAATTAAACCTTTTCATGTCTGTGTAACAGGGTTGTGACGCATTTGGAGCTCAACTTGGTGGTCGGAGTGGTTTTACCTGACACACGTTTGTTGTTCCTCAATCTTTCCTACTATTAATTAGCCTTGTTTATCTACAAATCTTTCTTTAATCTGTCTGACAATTTTCTCTTCTACCAATATTAGCTATTTATTTTAATTCTCTCTTTCTCACGCTTACGGAAACTTTAGTTGCTGGCAGCCTAAATCTATGATTAAGTTATCCAAATCTCAGAATCCATGGAACAAGTGTCTCACATTCACAAACGGTGTTTTTAACCTATGATTAAATTATAAAAGCACACAATCGCTTTTGGTTAAAAAACACGGTAGGTGAAGAAGTATGGCTTCATATATTCTACGAGAAACAACCTTTGTGGTCATTGTTATACTATTGATCACAAAGAGCAAGACTGTGAAAGGATTGCAAATTTTCTTCTCCAACAAAAAAGAGGCTACCTGTCTACTAACTCTGTCATTTACCCACCGTCATGGTCCAACCTGGATAATCGTGGAATGCGAGTCACAGCCCTGTGCATCAAACACAACTTGAAGTTGTTCCAGAAGTGCATACAGAGAATGGGAACCAACATGCAATAGTTCCGCATGTCATAAATGTAACAAATACACCACAAGCAGGGGACTCCAACAATGCTTCTCAAATTCAACACTCGCAGTTATCAACTTATCAGTTATCAGCATCAACAACATTCAGCTGAGTTGGTCAATCCGGCAGACAACACGATGGTCCCAGTCACGAGCATTGATTATGACGCCCAAGGTATGATAACAGTTATTAATAGTAGAAGGGAGAGAGAGAACAGCTTTGAAAGAAGTGGTAAGAGGATTAGATTAGAAATGGGGGAGTCTAGGAAGAGTTTGGTTCCTAATCATCAGATTAATCAAAATAGCTCTGATAGTCTCCAAACAAATAATCAAGACTCGGCTCTCTATGATTCCCTAAATAGAGAGTCAGGAAGTCACATGAATCTGCTTAGAGCCTATCTTGCAATGGGAGAATTTGATATCACAGCTGATGATTTGAATGCTCATAATGAAGATCCAGACAAGATACATGAAGCCATAGCTTATAAGGAACCCATTCAATCTCTCATTCAGCATTTTGAATCAAATCAGTAAAGTTACCATCCCTCTGATTCCATCTGAAAATACACATGTAATTTTGGATAATCAATCTTAGACGCCTAACTCTCAACAGTCTTACCATGGAACAGTGTCAGATCAGAACCGCTCTCCGGGGAAAAGCTCCAAGTGCTGATCACCAGGTAACTTATAAAACTATACCCATCTCTGTTTCAATTTTGCTTCCTAATTTTTCAATGTCCTGCATGTTAGTTTTATTGCAATTAAAATTGATCATCATAACATATGAAATTGCTTGGGTGGAATGTTCAAGGCTTTGTAGCCAAAGACACTGGAGATTACTTAGCAGACATAATTAGGGAGCATGACCCACATTTAATTTTCCTTTCCAAAACAAAAATAGAAGATTCAGACAGGGCTAAAATTTCTGTTACAAAGATTTCAATACCCTAACAGTTGGATAGTCAACTCAGTAAGCCTCTCAGGTGGTTTAATTCTTCTTTGGAAAAATGGTTTTCCATGTGAAATTGTGTCTTCTGCTGACAATGTGATACATATCCTAATAAAATCAGACTGATCAAAAGAAGAATGTTTACTGTCCTGTGCTTATGATCTGAGGGAAAAACCAATGGGATTTTTTGAAAGATCTGAGTGAAAATGTGTACCAGCCATGGGCTGTGATCTCAATATCCGTTTAAACAAAAAAGGTCAGCATTCTAAGAATAATTCCATAGATAATTGGGTCGTAATGCTATGGGTTCGATTGACATGGGTTTCATAGGGTCTAAACACACTTGGACGAATACAAGTAGTGGAAGATGATATAAAAGGAATAGAATAGATTATGCTATTCACATTTCCCTTATTTTTGTTAGAGGGAGAGCAAATAATGAGAGAGCGAAAATCGGAGTCTAACTCACCAACTAGGACATGTCCATTATATTATTGAGACTCTGACCAAATTACCCGTAGTAAATGCACCTCTTCGAATAACACCACCACCAACTCTGCCCGCAACCGGAAAATTCTGGTGAATGTTAGGTAAAAACACCACCACCGTCACCTCTGCAACCGACAAATTCTGATGAATTTATAGTCCCCAGCTACTGAACCATCACCACCGTGAATCCATGCGGCGAGTTTTGGAAGCAGAGATGATGACAACAACACTAAATATTTCCATGCTAGAACTAATAGAAGGAGAGCTGTAAATAATATAACTGCTTTAAGAGATTTTACTGGAAAATGGTATCATAATAAGGATGATCTAGCCAACTTATTTCCACTATAACCACAACCAAAAACCCCATTCTACATGAATCTCTCTTTAACATTGTTCCAAATATAGTTACTTTAGAAGACAATGAAAAACTCCCGGCCATTCCGGATAAAGAAGAAATCCATAATACTTTGTTGAGCCTGTTAAGTTGGAGTGCACCGGGATCAGAAGGATACCCCGCTGGATTCTGCCAATCTGAGTGGGATCTAGGAGACGACATCACTTCAATGGTTCAAAATTTTTTCATCAATAAAAAAATGCCAGATCAAATTAACAGTACTGTCACCTGCCTGATTCCTAAATATCAACACCCTGCAACACCTTCTGATTATAGGCCGATAGGATTATTTAACTGCTCCTATAAGATAATCTCAAAACTGATTAATTGTTCTTAGAATGAAAGTTCTAATTGATAAAATCATTTCTCCTTCTCAGGCCTTATGTTCCAAAAAGACAGATTAATGATAATATTGTTCTAGCACATGAATTAATCCATACAATGAAGAAATCCAAGAGAAAAACTCCACTAGTGGCACTAAAGTTAGACATGTCGAAGCTTTCGACAGAATAGAATGGTCATTTATAGACAATATGCTCATGCATTTAGGTTTCAATGAAGAATGGAGGTGCATCATTCAACAATGTATTAGCATTGTCTCGGTTTCTATCAGACTCGATAGTAGTCCTTGCAAGTCATACATTCCTACAAGAGGTTTACGACAGGGAGATCCCCTGTCGCCATACCTCTTCATTTTATCCATGGAATTCCTTTCAAGAATGTTGTAAAATGCTCAGATGCATAATCACATTCAAGGAATCAGTGTTAATCAAAATTCCACACCAATAACTAACCTTCTTTTCGCCGATGATTGCCTTCTTTTCTTTCATGCTACCAATCAAGGCCTCGATAATATCACAACCATTTTAGAGGAGTTTGGCAAATTATCTGGCCAAATGATTAACTACTCTAAATCCTCGGCATATCAAAGGAAGATAAACTCAAGGTCATTAAAAGTTTAGTAGTCAAGAACCTCTTTAACTCTGACAAATATTTGGGTATTCCAATTCTCCTTGGAAAATCTAAATCTTCGTCATTCAGTTCTATCAAGAATTCTTATAAAAATAGATTTCAGGGATGGAGCTCAAAAACCCTTAACCAAGCAGCAAGAACTACAATGGTTAAATCAGTTTTAAACTCTATCCCAGCTCACTACATGAGTAGCTTCAAAATTCCTAAAAACACATTAAATCAGCTTGATACACTACAAAGAAGTTTCTGGTGGGGACATAAAGAAAATAAGGAATTATATTCATTTCCTCGGATTCTATGTGTACCTCTAAAGACAGTGGTGGTCTAGTTTTTCATAATTTACAAAAGCACAATTTAGCTTTACTTGCTAAATTGGCTTGGCGACTCTGTACAGAAAATGATAAGAATTGGGTTGTGAACATGAAGGCAAAATACTCTCCACATTGTAGCTTCCTTCACCTGCAACAACCGCATAACAATTCTTCTTGGGTCTGGAAAGGCATAGAAACAGGTTTGGAAATAGTGAAAAAGTACTACCAATGGAGAATTGGAACTGGTTCTAAAGTGGTTATATGGTATGAAAAGTGGAACTGGTTCTAAAGTGGTTATATGGTATGAAAAGTGGATCACAGGTTTAGATAGTCCACCAAGGCCGAGAGAAGATTATAATGAACCTGCTAGACTGGTGTATATCTCAGATCTCATGTTTCATAATCCCCGTAGATGTAATTTGCAGTTAATTAGACAAGTTTTCACGGAGCAGGTTACTGAAATGATTCTGAAAATGCAGATCTCAGAACTCAGTGAAGATAAAATGATAACCATTGCAAGGTTCCTCTTGACTCTCGCCTCGGTTGTTGTTGGTTATGTGTATCCATTGCAGGCATTTGAGGAAGATAATTACATATCTAATGATTTTAATGACTCTGTCACCAACGAACTGTAGAGGAAGATTATCTAGATTGTTGCTTTGATTATCATGAATGGAATCTTTTTATACAATATGGACCAATAGGAGTGTTCTTTCGTAATCTTTCTATACATAATGACCAAGGGAATATTTTTATACAATATGGACCAATAGGAGTGTCCTTTCGTAATCTTTCTATACACAATGACCAAGAGTGGCGTCTTTCCATGATTAGAACTAACGTAAGAACCTAGTGTCTTTCCATTAAAAACATCAGAACTTCTTGACATAAATTCGGGAAAGCAACCGATCGTATCTTCCACATGGCTTACTTATATCAGAGAAAATATCAGGATCATTGTGGTGACGCCATATCAACAAAACCATTCTTCTTTATACTAGGAAGAATTGATAACTCAGTGTCGTTTAACCTTAAAAAGCTACTATTACCTACATACTAAATTGGATAATTTAGTATTACATTAAGTTGTTTACGCAATCAATGACATAAGAGAAGAGGGGTATTCTCATTATCCTTTTAGTATTCATTGTACATCATCAGATGCAAACACCCTTACGGCCAAGGCATTACATGCCAAAAGAAACATAAAGATGCTACATATTGTAATACATTGCTATACTAAGAAATGCTGCTGTACTTGATATTTAAGGAAATTAGTGTAGTCTCATCTTATAATTATCTATAGAGGAGGACATATAGCTCTTACATGTAATAGACAGGGTTAATCCTGTATCTATACGATGAGACATAATCGGTGGTCAGCCATATTAGTAAGAACTTGATCTTGCACGACAGAGTGAAAACAGTGAGAGTTTGTTCTTTTTGGGGAAAAGGAAACTATATTGGAAAAACTAGGTGGGCTTTACAGCACGGGAGAAAGCCCTCTCCATCACTTGTGCAAACGACAAAGACCTAAAAAGCCAGTAACAACACAAAGTACTTACTACTAACTATTTTCCTATATAAAGCAAGCAGTTCCTATTGTATCGAAGCAAGCAGTTTGTGATCAGCAACTAGAGGGATCAAAACCGATACGATGATTCCCCATGGTTTGATCTATGACGATCCTTGTGTGCTGCTGAAATATATTCCCTATGATGTTCACGCCACCATTTTTTGATGCAGAACCAAACCCGAAACAAACTGCTTTGACATCCGGGACATAACTCCATATGCTATACGGCAATAACAGCATTTTAGCGTCACTCCCGTTGAAGGTGAAAGTAACAGTTGGTGAGTCGGCGATATCATCCTCGATTACCTTGTAACATGGACGCCTGCCAAGAATCCTATAGGGCGATCCCCAACCCATTGCATTAGCATAACCAAGGAACAGTTTTTCCAATGCAATGTATATTGGATCCGGAAGATCAGTTGTGGTCGCCCCTGAGTCAATAACCATTTTAATAGGGAAACTCGTCTCCGCAAGCTTTTGACCCTGAACCTCTATCCCCGTCACTACCACCCCATAGTCTTGGCCGGGATGATAATAGTCATCTATCATCGGTGTGTAAAAAATATCACGGGACACTTCACTTTCCCCGAAGATAAGATCAGCTGAAACACCATCTAGGCCCACTCGTCTATCTATAAGAAAATATGAGAATTTATTAACAGAATAATTCTCTTTCAGAAATGTATAGAACGACCTTTTGCCCCTGCTCAGTGCTAGTGATCCATCAATGTCATGAAATCCAACGTCTGCGTAAGAACAACCGACAGGCACATTTTGAAACTTTTTTTCCCTCGGCTCATCATCATCACCTCCACCATTTTGAATCTGCAACGTGAAGGTTTCGAGTGCCAGCACCGAATGAGCGAAATTACCATTTGAGTATCTGGACTGCAGTGTACACTCACTTGTCCTGCACCTAGCTGGCCATGAGCATTTTCCGCATGGGAGCTTGTTATATGATGCCGAATTGTGGTGATTGAAGTAGGTTGGCTGTGAACAACTTACCAAATCGCAGTCATGACACCGAACCCACGAATCTGAGTGGCCGGTATCGATGTTGAGCATCATAGTTTGACTTGGAGTACCAATGTCGATTTCCGAATAATACTCATATGAGTATGACCGGTAAAGGACGGGCGAGGAGATATAGTCTTTCTTTGATATTTTTTCTCTAGGTGTGGGAAATTTATGTTTTACGGCGATCTTTAATGAAAAATTCTTGTGTAGACCACTAGGTATACTCTCAGTTAGATCAACAGAACGTGACTGTAAGGAGACATGGACAAACGAGAATAAAATAACCATACATAACCAGGTGCTTGACATGTTTAATTAGCACGGGAGATGATGATTAAGTGGTGTTGTTATTTGGATTGATAGGTGTCATCGTTTTTATAGTTGATGATTATGGTGGATAGCTCATGTAATTGAGATTGGATTTTTCTTTTCTTGAAAGAGTAATGGGACGGGATGTTAGATCAGTCGTGTAATTGAGATGATAGGTGGTAGATGGATCATCCTAATTCTCACTCGCATTCTTGGTTTGGCACCGGGCCGGGTCGCCTATATTTATTGTATAAAGAACTTAAATATGTATTATATTTGTGCCCGTGCTTCGCACCGGGCATTTTTTTCTTTCGAATGGTGTGCGCCTGTTTTGCCCTGTGACAATGTTTTTTTTATTCGGTGTGTGTGGGACTTCGCCCCGCCCCATATTTTATAATGGTAATTTTTGATTTGATCGCAGGGAACGATTTAAAAACCGAAACAGAAAATACACTGCTTTCAAAAAAAGAAATTATAAAAGCACACAATGCATGTTGCCTAAGAGACCAGATCCAAACACCCAGAAGACCCCAACTTATAGAACCACTTTCATATATATAGCCCCGGTCCAGGCACACCACCTAAAAGCTGGTGAAAAACCACTATCATCAAAATTATAATGCCTCCATCACTGAAATGCCATTACCCATTATGCTTACAATCTTGACCATCGGCAATGGGCCAATGGCCTGTATGCATATATCTTCTCTGCTCTTTGACCAATGTAAGATTTGTATGGTGACTGCGATTTTTTCACAGGAACATATGCATTTTGCTGCTGATAATTTTTTGTGGTTATTAAGATAAATTTTGGCATTTCTACGATCAAAAATAGGTATTCTTTGAGAGATGGGTTCACGGATGCCTTACGTTAAGCTCAGTTTTTGGTATAAGTTTTAATTTTATACATAAAGGATTTTTGAACAAACATGATAATCACATCATAAGCATAGTTGTATTAGGAAGGGTACCTGACGATGCCATCTCATCGAATCCAAGATGTCCAGCAAGAACACCCGTAAAATAAAATACCTTGAGAAACTCATGTTAGTTTCTCCTTGTTGACCTTTTGTGTAATGAAATAATAAAAATTCATATACCTACAGTCAGAGACTGGTTAAAGGTACGAGGCTACGACTTGTGGTGTTCGGATGATAACGCCCAAAGGGTTCACCGTACTAAACCACGTGTTTTCCTAATAATCGGTGCCAGGCGATGCAATAATGTTGTGCACGTGTGTGTTTGTGTTCGTGCTTTCAGAGATTCAATACAAAATAAAACCCACTGACATGGAATTCGTGAGTGGAAATAATTTTACCTCCCGTACCAGACGGGCGACGAATCAGTTGTAGTCGACTCAGGCCACCGACTCCTACGTCAGTGTACGAACCTGAGGGGCCGAGACAGTATCGTAACTGTCGTCCTTCCCTGCAACAGTTTTTTTATTTAATTTTAACCCTTCCTTAGGGTTTTAAAAATAATAAAGTCCAAAGATAAAGTCCAAAAAAATGTCCAAAAATAAAAAAAAATTACAAAAAATAAAATCCTATTTACAGTTTCTAAAAATAAAACAAAATAACTATATACAAAATCTTCTTCTTCACTCCTTTTGGATTCCTCTTTTCTTTCTTTTTTTGGCGGTACTTTCCTTTTATAGCACTTTTTATTTCCTTGTAGCTTCGCTCCAAATCTGAAAAGAATCAAAAAAATACCAAAGGCGTAAAAGAGAATAAAAAATAAAAAAATAAAAAAAATCTAAAACCTAAAACCTAATACAAATCCGCGTCGGCGGCGCCAAAAATTGATGTGGTTGTAGAACTGGTAAGTAAAGTTCGTTCAACTCGGACTTGTAAAGAATAATTTGTAGACTTATAATAAAAATAGAAAATATATATACAAAAGGTTGTCATAGTATCGAGAGGTACTGAGACTCAGGATTCCACCAAATTCCATTCATGTGACTAAAATAATAATTCCAATCAATTATAGCTCAAATATTAAAAATATGGACTCTTATTCTTTGCCAAAAATAGATTCCGAAAGTAATGGCTGTAAATCTAAAGCATGGGACATCAAAACACTTAAGCTAAGCATGACCCATCAATTGAAATCACAACCAATCAAGATAAATGATAAATCAATTCAATTTTAGTGCAAAAAGTCATATAAAGAATTAATAGAATTACCAAAATGATGAAAAAAGGCTTCCTCCGTCGTCCCAGTGTTGGGGTTTATCTCCTCATATCAAAAACATATTCAAAAGATTGAATCATGGCTTAATAGGTGTTTTTATTGAAGAATAATATGAAACAGGAGATTACAAAGAAGTATGAATTGTTGTTTAAGAACGATAGATTGAGTCTGTTGTTGATCAACGATATTTCTTTCCGACTATTCTATGCGTCTTATGTTCTTCAACTACTTCTTCAGCAGCATCAGCAGGTATGATTCTCTGCAACTCCTCCTGCAGATCCCTGTGGCCTCCTAATCGACCCCAAACTCCCGACCGACCTTCTATATGACCCAACCAATCTATTTATATCAAAAAGACCGATTAAATCTCTCCAAAATCTTCCAAAATCTCTTCCTTTCTCTTCACGGCAAAGTAGCGGCAATTTCTTGTTTTAGAATTTCTACGCGTTTCTGAGCTTTCCTTTTGATTCCAAACTCTTCCTTAGATAGATACAAATCTTTTGGAAGGTTTATAGAACTTTAATCTCTCTAAAATTTCCTAAAACAGGTCAAACACGTGACTTTCCTTTTCTTTTTTTTCTGTTGTGATAAAAATCTGTCGATTGAGCCCAGTTTAATCGAGTTCAACACCCATATTAGATTCCTAGACCCATAAGGAGTCTATCCTATGAAAATCAGAGGTTTAGTCGACCTCAAACTCCTCCAAATCACGCCCACCAAAACTGCCAATAAATGGGACATTTTTCCCGCAAAAATTAGAATGTGAAGGGGAAAGGTTACCCCTTATCCAGTGGTCGCCCCTTATCCGCTTTTGGAGTCCGTATAACACTTGTCCCTTGGGTGCCTTTAGTAATATTTATGGGATGTTTTCAACACTTTTTTCGGGGTTCCTCCGGGGTATTTCTGGGGTGTCACTGGTACGTCTTCTACGGAGGTTCAAATGCCACGTTTTGAGCTAATTTCGCCGCAAAAGCTTATTTCTCCAAAAAAACCTACAAAGAGATAAAATACCAAAATAATACAAGTATGGGTACTAAAAATATACAAAATAGAGATAAAAATAGACACATAAATGCGTCTATCACTTACCAGCACATATTTCGAGAAATATGTAAGCGAGTTAGACTCATCTTGAAACAATAAATTGTTCCACATATTCAAAAATTATCAAACACAATATGTGCGCCCCAATTCTTTTTCCATCCTCACCGCATTTACTAGGGCTTCTTGGTGAGGCTGCACTTTCAACACAATTAGGTTGTGTTGAGGTGAACAAAATCTTGCTCACCACAGGTATTCGGAAAAAAATCATGCACGGACTCTAGGAATTTAACAACTTCCTCGAAACCTTCAATAGATGTTCCATACCTTTTTAAAATGTTATCCCTTGTCGAACTCTTGTCTGGTAGATCCTTCTTAATAGTACTCGTTGCTTGATTGGTTTTCTTTGGTACCCATTTCTGAGTAGCTTTTGGAGCAACGTATTTCTTTTTCTCCCCAATATAATTATGAAACTTCTTGGGGGGAATACTTGAAAAACTGGAATTATGAGACACATTTTTTCTCCAGTTTGGAACATCATATCTTGTCATCTTAACAGAATCAAATCTGGTTTTATCTCGTTTAAGAAATCTGCAATTCCTTTGGAAGTGACCTGGTTTTCCACAATAAAAACAATGTTTAGTAGAAAGGAAAAAGTTATGTTTAGTGTTACCTGAATGTGTATGTGCTTGCTTTGGAACTTGACATGATTTCCTATTTTCGTTATCAGTAGTTGATAGAGATGCTTTATTTTTGTCAACCGTGGAAGGTTTTGGTTGAGAAGAATATTTAGTTTTGACATATTTTACCTCTTTGCAAATACTAGGAGCGTCTATTCCTTCATAGGCAGTCCTCATGTATCATGATAAATTCTACATGCTCCCAGTATCGAGGTTAATTTATCTTAGCTGCTATTTCTAGACAAAATCTCTTTTAAGCTCGAGTTTTCTTCTTCCAAACTTTTGACCTTTTCAAGCGCAATAACTAGATCATTCTTGGATGATTCACATTGAAATTTGAGATCTTCTCGTTCCGAATCAAATAACAAGTTCATCTCAATGCTCTCCAAGTTATCTAGCTTTGCTTGAAGAATAATTTCCCGATCACGAGCTTCGGCAATTTATTCTTTAAGCTTTCGTATTTCGTTGAGATAATCTCTTACACCACTAGAATCAAGTTGGTTTTGCAAGTATTTATTCCGACTACGAAGTCTGTCATATTTAACTTTCTCACTGAAAATGGTATTTTCAGCTTTCGAGAGTTTTTGATGACATTCCATAAGAAGATTATTAGCAACTGGATCCACATGGAACACTTCTTCATCAGAATCAGTATCCGAAAGAATTTTTTCAGAAGCTAATGAAACCTCGCCTGCGTACTCTTGGGTATTATAATATTCAGGTCCATCATCAAGAGTAGGCAAAGCTGCTGTATATGCCGATTTTCTACGGCTCCAGCTAGGACATACTGAAGACAAGTTCCCGAAACCACGATATAACATTGTACATCATCATTAGAAGATGTTGTAATTTTAGAAAAACTATTTTTCCTGTCTCTCAAGAATTTTCTAAATTATCGTGGAGTAACATCCTTAGAATCTGGCGAACCAGAATTATTCTTAGAGGATTCAGAATTGTTTACAGCTTTAAGAGAAATCACCTTTTTTCTAGATGCGTGTTCATTATCAAAGATCTTTAACTTTTCATCAAGATTATTTTCGAAGAGTGTAGATAGATTGTTTGCTTCTTCAATGGCATGTTTCTCAGACTCGTATCTTGATGGTAGAGACCTGCACTCAATATCTTTCTCAGGAATAGTTCTTCCTAATGAATATGAGGTGTTAACTATTTGAAAAAGTCTTTGGTCAAACAAATCAAAGGTTTCTTAGACTCGTATCTTGATGGTGATGAAGATCGATAGGTTGCTGAAATGAATTAGTTGCTTGACCTGAACTGTTTTTGAGGTAATTTATCTTAATTGAAGTATTCTGAGTTGAATTGTTTTGATTTCAAAGTTTGTATGATTGTGAATTGAACTGAGATTGATAAAGGTATGGATTTGGAGTGAACTGGTGTTGCTTTGAGTTAAGGGAAAGAACAATAATTGATGTTGGAGTTGTAATTAGTGTAATTGGTAAAAACTGGTCTATTGTAGCAGGTGTTAGTACTGAACTGAAGATAATTGAATTGGTGATTTAGGGACTGAGATTGAGGCAGGTGGTATGTGATATAGTTGAGTGTTACTCAGCTAATAATGGTGATACGAATTATGTGTTGCAGTGGGAAATGTTGTTTCTAGTGAGGACATGAATGAAACTGAGATATGCTTTAGAGGAATGCTTTGAAGTTTCAATGGATATCAGTGGCTGTTAGAGACGTACTGTTGGTGGCTGGTATTGTTTATGTTGGCTCTAAAGGGTGCATAACAGCTAGTGGTATTGTAATGAAGCCACAGGGTTAGTGATGAAAAAGTTGTTTGAGATGTTGTATTGAATGGGTTAAAGTGATAATGATGCTGCTGTTGGAGAATCAGGTTGAGTGTTGAAGGTGTAACTGAGATGATAGTTGTGGGACTATAGTTAGTGTTTGCTGTGAAAGCCTAAAAATGCAACTACAGGTAATCTTAGCTTGTAAATTAATTATGAAGTTCACCTGGATTGATTATATCTCAGTGATGAAGTTAATGTGAATAAATATTGTAGAATAATATGATAAAGAAAAAGAATATGTTGTAGGAATTGAAGCTGTAATAGTTTAGGCCTTGTGTTGATTTGTTAGTCAGATGTCAGACTATTCTGTTTAGCTGACTGAGTCAGATGTAACCTGACTTACCTGAATCAGTCTTGTTGATGGAGTTGACCCATTGAATCACCCGATTTGACTCAGTTAGTTGACTGAGTTAATCAGTTGACCGATTTAGACCTTGACCGATTGACTTGACATTGACCCTTTAACTAACGTTGACTGTTAGTGACCGTTAATTGACTTCCTATGACCAGACGTTGACCGTTGGTTGTCCCTAGTGGACCAGGCCTTGTGTAATGGGCTTGTTTAGTGAACTTGGGCTTAGGTTTTTTGGACCCCTTATGGTCCGAATTGACCTTTGGTTTCTTCTACAAGATTGTAGATATTCATAAGACATATATGATGGAATATATAATCAACATAATTGAATTAGTAAACCTTTATATATGCTAAAGAAATATAATGAAAAGGTGTATAACCATAGTGGGCATAGAACCATTATATACTTCACTTAGCTTATAACCAGAGAATTATATGAGATTAATTTATGAGCCTTGTGTGAGACTTTTTGCTAGATTCTTAGTCTTCTTTTGTGATTAACAGTTGGTCTATATTAACAACGATCGATTAAAAGGATGAACCAGTGGATCATGGATCTCGAGGTAGGCGTGGCTTGTCAGCAAAAGAGGTGGGAACACTTTTAACTCTTTTGAAACCATTGTTTCTTTTAAAAAAGTTTATGTTTTACAAACTCATGCATTGTCTATTTGTGCATTTCATACATTGTTTAGGTTTTATTATGATTGTTCTGTTGATTCTTTGAATCTTTCCATGAATTGGAAAGGTCTTGTAATGTTTGTTACTATGAATTGTTATTGGAAATGAGAATTTCCACATGTGGTATATAGGATACGCTCCTTCATTTATATCTACATGAATTCAGCTTTTATGCTTATTAGGTGTGGAACAACCCGGCATCAATATAGCTATGTAGGTGTGAAAATCCCGGCATCACTAGTATATATTTTTTGAAGAAAGAGTTTGTCCATATACATTGTTTGTGCTTTTCCAGTGACTTAGTCACTTTGATGTTTGGGAAAACATGAATTGTTTTCCAAATCTTACTCATGATTTCTTTAAAGTTAAATGTTATTCCTGTTGGGCACCCATTTTACGGATGATGTGCTCACCCATTCCCACTTTCAGTTTGAGATTCGAATCAGAGTTGCGCAACGGAAGCTTCAAGGAGTTGACTCCGTTAATTAGTTAACTTCTGTTATGTCTATATGTTGTATATAATATTTGTAAACCAAATGAATATTGTATATGTATCATTTGAGAGAAGTTCTTGTATATATATATATTTCTGAGCGAGGCTAGTTTTGGGTTAAGTTTTATAGAAGATTTCTTAATTGAATGCTTAAGTATTTGTTGTAGATTTGTGGTCCCTTTTTATTTAGTTAATCTCTTGGATTACTCAGATGCTAGCTTCGGGACGCTACAGTTTTGGTATCAGAGCTCACTATTAGATCTTATATGGGAAATGATAGAAATTAGCCGGTGCTAGTTAGTGAAATAGGTTAGTTTGAACTGGGTAAGGTTGTGAGATAAATCTTAATCACTAAAAACTATCTATGGTTAAAAGAATTATTTGATTGATTGATTTGTTTGTTTGTTTGTTTGTAATGAAGTAAAAATTGTACAGTACACCAATAGATTTAGCTGATATGGATTTGAGAATAATTGATCTAAATAGTATGAACAGGTACACAATTCAATACTAAAAATACTGAGATTAGTATTATTGATAAATCTTGAAAGCCACATATATACTTTTTAAGCACCTTGACTTATATGTAGGGTCAATAATTTATTATCACATAAATGTTAATGATACCTTTGGGACTCAATAATAATTGGAAGACTAGTTAGAATAAGAGTTCGACCATCGATGTTAATAATAAAAATATTATTATAATAATTATAGGATAATAACAACAAAATGTAATTTTTATTAATAGTACAACTTAAGAATTATTTAGCAATAATATAAAATTTAATTATGATTAACTTTTATCGGCGTAAGAAAATAAATGTTATAATGATAATAAAATATTAATACCAAATGATTATGACAAATTGTTAGTGGTTATTTACTTATATCCGATCACATAATGAAATAAACAAATAGATACATTGAAGATAATATGTAATAATTTAGATAACTAAATTGTTTAAAATGTTGTGAACTATTTATATTTTTTACAAAATAAATTTTAAAACTTACACCAATTGCGATAAAATTTTAGAGACTAATTAATTTTAATAATTGTATTTTTAAATTTTATGAAATAAATTATTAATTAATTGTGTTTTTATAAAATAATTAATTTTTTACAAAATAAATTTTACACCAATTGTGTTTTTTGAATACTATTAATTTTAGTAAATTAATAATTAGTTAATCCAGCACTGGGGAATAGTGAAGGTTGTGTTTTCTCTGTTCGTAGGAAGGCATTGTTGGGCTTGGCTAACCTTGAAAGGGAAAATGCATTCAGAGATGACCGATCATAGAAGCTTAGTATAATTCTTTAGGAAACCGATAATTATAAACTCACATAGAAATATTTGTAGGAATTAGAGACAAGTATTTTGTAAGATAGAAATTAGCGTAAGAAACTTAGACCTCCATATTTGTTATAACTTGAAATCAACATAGTTGAACCTAGACCTACAAATTTTAGTTGTAGAAAGCCATATAGGTTTGTGCTTTGTTTTATATTGTTTGCGCTTAGATGAGAAATAATATTATTCTATAAGGTGGGGAGTTTTGAAGACTAGAAGGATGGTTTGATTTTCGAGGACGAAAATTTACAAGGTGGAGAGAATGTAAAGACCCTCAAGCTCGTCAACGCTATTAGACTAGTCAAGGGACGTATTAGCCAGTAATAACTCGATTAGATTAACGCGAACGATAATTAATAGGAATTAATTTAACAACGATGTAGATACAAATTTAGTACCGTTGGTTAGATCTCAAAATGTTACGCGAAATGGACTACTCGAACGTGTCATTCAGACACATGACGAAGAAGATATCATCAGATTATTATGAAAGGCAGAATTGTCATTTTAATCTTAACCGCCTGACTTCCCCCTTATCATTTGGTCGGGTTCCTTTAACAATCTCGCTGGCCTTATCCCAAATTGGATCGAGAAGAAATTCATTTCTTCATTTATTTTCTTCTTCTCTCTTCTCTCTTCTCGTTTATTATTTCTTCTTTTGCTCCTCCCCTGTCTTTCATCTGGCGATTTTGGAGATCAAGTAAGAGGAGGAAAATCAAGGGTGGGTTACTGGTGTTGAAGATTGAGTAAGTGTTTTCGATTCTGAATTAGAGAAGAGAATATTTGGGGTGTTGTATTTCTGTAAATAAGTTGGGGTTTTCTGGATTTGAAATTAGGTTTGTATAGAGATGCTGATGATGAGATCGAGTTGATAATGGATGAAATAGAAGTGGGTTGTTGTCTAATTGCTGTTTTAAGATGTTTCAAAGGAGAATCGACGAATTAAGGTTTTGTTTTAATTAGGGTTTCGCTGAGTTCAATTCTGAGATGAATTCAAAGATGATGATTGAGAAAAATAGTAGATGGGTTTTGTTGATGTGAAGAATTACATTTTTGTTGGTGTTTGAATTAGAGAAGTTCAGATTTGGGAATTGAATTAAGGTTTGGTCAAGAACAGATGGTGATGAAGATCGATAGGTTGCTGAAGTGAATCAATTGCTTGAGATGAACTTTTTTTGAGGTAATTTATCTTAATTGAAGTAGTTTGAGTTGAATTGTTTTGATTTCAAAGTTTGTATGATTGTGAATTGAACTGAGATTTATGAAGGTATGGATTTGGAGTGAACTGTTGTTGCTTTAAGTTAAGGGAAAGAACAATAATTGATGTTGGAGTTGTAACTAGTGTAATTTGTAAACACTGGTCTATTGTTGCAGGTGTTAGTACTGAACTGAAGATAATTGAATTGGCGATTTAGGGATTGATATTGAGGCAGGTGGTATGTGATATAGTTGAGTGTTACTCAGCTAATAGTGGTGATAAGTATTATGTGGTGCAGTGGGAAATGTTGTTGCTAGTGAGGACATGAATGAAACTGAGATATGCTTTAGAGGAATGCTTTGAAGTTGCAATGGATATCAGTGGCTGTTAGAGACGTACTGTTGGTAGTTGGTGTTGTTTGTGTTGGCTATAAAGGGTGCATAACAGGTAGTGGTGCTGTAATGAAGCCGCAGGGTTAGTGATGTTGTTTGGGATGTTGTATGGAATGGGTTAAATTGATAATGATGCTGCTGTTGGAGAGTTATGTTGAGTGTTGGAGGTGTGACTGAAATGATAGTTGTGGGACTATAGTTAGTGTTTGTTGTGAAAGCCTAAAACTGCAACTGCAGGTAATCTTAGCTTGTAAATTTATAATGAAGTTCACTTGGATTGATTATATCTCAGTGATGAAGTTAATGTGAATAAACATTGTAGAATTGTATGATAAAGAACAAGGATATGCTGTAGGAATTGAAGCTGTAAGAGTTTAGGCCTTGTTGATTTGTTAGTCAGATGGCAGACTATTTTGTTTAGCTGACTCAGTTAATCTGATTGAGTCAGATGTAACCAAGGTAGTCAATTTCGGATTTCGGATTGTCTCGGTCGACACCGAGATATTGGTACAACTTTGTCTCGGGAAAATTCCGTTTTAAAATCTCGGTAAAATCTCGGTTTCATATTTTATATCCTCGTATCGATAATCACTTAAAAGAAACATAGTATTAGTAAATCTGGTCGTTCACCTTCCTCATCATCAACACCAAATAATAATTTTAGCTCAAGAAATTCAAACACAGCAACAAGCAATAATACTAGTGAGTGAATTAATCTTTTTAACTTTTGTACGTGAGATTAGTCCACTCAATTTAAAAAGAAAAAAAAATTCGGCCAAGACAAATCAATTCCGACCGAAAAACGCGTTTCCGGCCAAAATTTTCGCAAAGATTTTGTCCGACCGAAATTAACAAAATCGTGTCTTCTTGGACCGAAATCCGGAATTTCGCCGAAATGACCGAAATCGACTACATAGGATGTAACCTGACTTACCTGAATCATTCTTGTTGACTGAGTTGACCCATTGAATCACCCGATTTGACTCAGTTAGTTGACTGAGTTAATCAGTTGACCGATTCAGACCTTGACCGATTGACTTGACTTTGACCCTTTGACTAACATTGACGGTTAGTGACCGTTAATTGAATTCCTATGACCAGATGTTGACCGTTAGTTGGCCGTAGTGGACTAGGCCTTATGTAATGGGCTTCTTGTCTAGTTGACTTGGGCTTAATTTTCCATACTTTGATTGTTTGGACCCCTTATGGTCCTAATTGGCCTTTGGTTTCTTCTACAAGATTGTAGATATTCATAAGACATATCTAATGGAACATAGAATCAACCTAATTGAATTAATAAACCTTTATATGTGCTAAAGATAGATAATTAAAAGGTGTATAACGATAGTGGGCTTAGAACCATTAGTCACTTAGCTTATAACCAGAGAATTATATGAGATTATTTTACGAGCCTTGTGTGAGCCTTTTGGATAGGTTCTTAGTCTTCTTGCATGATTATCAGTTGGTCTATATTAACAAAGATCGATTCAAAGGATGAACCAGTAGATCGTGGATCTCGAGGTAGGCGTGGTTTGTCATCATTAGAGGTGGGAATACTTTTAACTCTTTTGAAACTATTTTTGTTTCTTTTAGAAAAGCTTATGTTTTACAAACTCATGCATTGTCTATTTGTGCATTTCATACATTGTTTAGGTTGTATTATGATTGTTCTGTTGATTCTTTGAATCTTTCCATGAATTGGAAATGTCATGTAATGTTTGTCATTATGAATTGTTATGGGAAATGAGAATTTCCATGTGTGGTATATATGATACGCTCCTTCATTTATATCTACATGAATTCAGCTTTTATGCTTATTAGGTGTGGAACAACCCGGCATCAATATAACTATGTAGGTGGGGAAAAACCCGACATCATTAATATATATTGTTTGAAGAAGGAGTTTGTCCATATACGTTGTTTGTGCTTTTCCAGTGACTTAATCACTTTGATGTTTGGGAAAACATGAATTGTTTTCCAAATCTTGCTCATGATTTCTGTAAAGTTAAATTTCATTCCTGCTGGGCACCCCTTTTAGGGATGATGTGCTCACGCATTCCCACTTTCAGTTTCATAGTCAGATCAGAGTTGCGCAACGGAAGCTTCGAGGAGTTGACTCCGTTAATTAATTAACTTCTTCTATGTCTATATGTTGTATATAATATTTGTAAACCAAATGACTATTGTATATGTATCATTTGAGAGAAGTTCTTGTATATATATATTTCTGAGCGATGATAGTTTTGGGTTAAGTTTTATAGCAGATTTCTTAATTGAATGCTTAAGTATTTGTTGTAGATTCGTGGTGCCTCTTTATTTAGTTAATATCTTGGATTAGTCAGCTGCTAGCTTTGGGGGAACTACATTTTTCACTACACTCGCAAACCATTTGAAAGGCACTATCACTAGTGGTACCATTACATACTATGATACACATAATCAACTTGCCTCGTTCTCTAGCCCACTTCTTTGCATCGTCTTTCTCCTTCAATGTCTCCTCGGTTAAATAGTGAAAGCTAGAATCTTTGGTGAGAACTTCATTTGATAAAGGTTGTTCATCCATTATGGGAGGTATATCCTCGATCTAGACAAAAATATAGCCACATTAGTCTAAACGAGACGACAAAATGAAAATATATATATAGGTACGGTTGGTAACGACAGAGGATAAACAAATTGTAACTTAGTTACAATTTGTAACTAAAATCATATATGAACCGTAACACACCTACGGTTTGTAATGGCCCTTTGATAACCAACCGTAAAGACACGAAAATAAAATTGAAAACATACAGAGCTATTTACGGTTGGTAAAAAAAGTAAATAACAAACCGTAACAAGAGTTACGATTGGTCTCGATTCACATATTACCAACCGTAAATAGTGCAGTAAATACTGTCATGCACATGATGAGTTATAATTGGTAACTACATAAGGACATAGTCAACCGTAATGAAGTTACGGTTCGTATCGAAATTTTTCCTACCAACCGTAATTGGTATTACGATTGGATTTTTCCCCAAATTGAACCAGTTACGGTTGGTATTTGATACCCTTCAAACTGTAAATGTGAGTTACAGTTGGTAATTAGCTTAATGCCAACCGTAAGTTCTTCTGAAATTTTAAAAATTTCAATTTTTTTACGTACATTAGAGAATTTCGAGCGACAAAAAGCTAATGGGAACTAATTTAGAAGTATGCCTGGTCATTTTTTAGTTGCTGGTTCTTCACTTTGTTGGCTAATATCTTCAATTGGTTGATATTGACCTTCACTATGGGTTAAAATATCTCTACCATCTAACAAATACTCCATATCAAGATCTCCATCAAGGGGTATGTAGTATTTGTTTTCTCTACCGTATAGAGATTCACCCATCTCAAATTTGTCACTGGGATCACTCATTTTGGTTGAGTGAATCAAAATCTAGGGTTTCACAAATATTACAAAAGTTTTTTTTTCTTCTCCTCTAAACTTTTTTTTCTTTACTCCAAAAATCTGTTTTTGATTTGTTTTAGAGTAAATATAAGTGAAATTTGATTATCAAAACTAAACTAGATTAGCAACACTAAACTAGTTTATCAACACTAAACTATGTAAGGGTCAATTAGTCATTTTCAATTTTTGTTTTGTAAGGGGCACTTGTAACTACCATGTAATGATCCTTTTTTGTCCTATTCACATGCCGCCGTTCTAATGGAACTTGCCGCCCCTGTAACAGGGTTGATTTCTTTTCTTTTTTTAACTTATCATTGGAAATGAAATTTACACCTTTGGAAACTATCATATGATTAATGAAAATTCAATAGCAGTGATCCAATCACAAAACAGCGACAGAAAAATAAAATTGGATCAAAATCAATCATATTGTTACCTCTTTACCTCCGGCGAACTGAATTTTATTTGCTCTTCCAAAATCAATAATATGTCTGAAACCCTAAAATCAAACCATACCCACTTTCCCCAGTTGATAAAATAACGAAAGAAAAATTGAGTGTAGTATGGTTCTTTACTGGCTGTCACCACTTTTTCCACTAACTCGTCAAAGGACCGTGATTTTCTCTTCATCAAATTTATAAACAAAAATTTGCAAACGTATCAGTAATAAAAACGAGAACCAAAACCCTTTCCAGCAGCGAGTATCGGGTAGGATATGAGACAATATTAACTTTCAAAATAGGACATAGATTTTACTCTGACCTGTCTGCTCCTTGCACAACCCACGTTAAGGTGGACAAGTACAGTAGAAACTCTTTAAATTAATGCTCGTTAAATTAATTATCTCTTTAAAATAATAATATTTGATGATCTCAACTAGACTTACACAAACTAAAATTTAACTCGCTAAATTAATAATCTCTTAAAATTAATAGATTTCTTGGTACAAGAGCTATTGATTTAAAGAATTTCTACTATATCCGTAATACAACATCATGGCAAAAAGAACGAGAGATTGTCTCTTCACCGACCGTGACACATACCCTATAGTCTAAGCTAGTCATTCGCTTTAGCCACGTGTAGCCATCTCTGAAAATCAATCCTAGCCATAGATTCGTTAAGCCAATGGTCACAAATCTAGGGTTCTTTGGTAACACACCTACCAATATATCATCTCGTCATATAAGAAACTGACTAAGTCACGGACATTTTACTACTTTAGTGGGCCGGACGGAATTGTTAACGGTATAGCCATTAAGTAAAATATGAAAAAAATGTAGTCATTTTATTAAATGCATTTCTCTACATGGATATTTTTTAATTTTCCCATAAAATAACGCATTAAGCATCACATATGAGAATTTTCAGCTGATTGTTTTCCACTAACTGAAAATGACTTTGGGAATTGCGACATAATAAATTCAACTACAGACTTCTTGACGTACCTTAGAGCAATTCTTACTGAAATAACAAACCAATCTTTTTGTGCAGCCAGGTGAATCGCCAAACTAAACTGACTTTTTCATTATGGTAAAGCATTCAGCGTGTGATAACTAAACGCACGAGCGCAGGAAACACGCTAGCATACATATCTAAAGCGCCAATGTTGGAAGGAAAAATACTGGCGCTCAAAGCTTCAACGTGACGCTTGAACGCAGGACGCTGGCGTTTATAGCAAAAACGCCAACGGGTATGCTTTTAAAATTCAAAATTCACTTTTTACGTCAATAAATTACCATTGATTTCAAACAATTCACTCACACCAAAATTAACTTGAATTTTCTCTTCTAAAATCTATTTCTCAATGGCTGAAAAGACGATCGCACTTTTTTGCGCTGCAAAACTTGAAGCTGCTGTTTCTAAGATATGTATGAGTTTTAAAAAGATTGAAAATTGTAAGAGGGAAGTGCAAGTTTTTTAAGTTGCTCCAAGAAAATGTTCCGCTAAAAGGTAAAGAAGAGCTCCAGTTTTGAAAGTTAACAACAAAGATTTCAAAAACAAAGGCGAAACTGTCAAAGAGCGCGTTGAATGGAAGATACGTCAAATGAAGATAAACAGGAGGCCAAAACTTTTACTGAATTTTTTATTGAAGTTGTTTAGTACGTTTTATTATTGCCTAAGTTTATATCTTATAAAAGAATTGGCATCATTGAATGAAAATAGATTTCCACTTAAGATTAAGAGAAATTTATTACAATTTAAGATCGGTTTTACTAGTAAAAGTTATACCAATACATAAGTCAGGCCTTCTGAATAGTTTTACCAAGAAACATAAACAAGTTTATGAGCGGTTATACTAAACACACATATTGGTAATTGAAAATAGATTTGTAATGAATAACAATACCAATAAGCCTAGCGATTTCCCTTTCGATCCACAAACGAGTTTGTGAACTTATTTCCTTTAAACGAATGTAAATATTGTTTCCTATGATGAAATCTTCACTCATGCCCATACATAATCACAATAGCACTCATACGATTATGTCGATGTCTTATATACAAATTATAATGGTTAAGCAATAAATCTCGTATTGTATTCCTTAATACTATCTCTAACTAGAGTATCATACACAACTTTTGCAGTTTCGTTTTCAATATGCACGACTTGAAAGATACGTTAGGGAATGAAACAGTTCAAGTCAAATATTACTAACCTCAAGAGGAAGGATGATGTTGCCGTTGTAGCTCCATACTTCTTCGCAATCTTCAAGTCTTCATGTAGTACTTGTAAGTCTCATATCCTAATAATTTCAAGCTAACCTATACGAAGTTGACTCTAGCATATAATCAAGCGACTCTTTAAATGAGTTTTGATTAACTAAAATATGACAATCAAACTTGACATACAAACGCTTGGTGGGTTCAACCGAGCAATGCTCTAACAGAATCCTATAAAAGGAGGTCTAGTCCATGAGATTTTGATATGAGTTCTCACGGAAACTCTCATTAGAGATGTGAGGAATTCGTCCCACCTCTTGGGGCGGATGTGAGAGACCATTAATGGTAAAAGGAGAACATTATTATGGCGCTTACGAAATACTTATCGATGTTGGAAGATAAGTCGTTATGGAGAATTCATATAGAGATGTTGGTAAGACATCTTGTTGGGATAAAAATGTTCATGATAATCTATGTCAGGGTGTGCAGAAAAAATCGTCTGTTTGTGATTGATAATGTGGTAAACGTTATCTCGTATGCGTGAAGACATTACAAAAAAAAAATCTAGCACAACGACTCTACACTAGAGAAGATAACAAGAAGATGCAACCTATTTTCTTAATAAGATACTTTACCAAAACAATGTATCCCCTCCGGAAATCCTAGAGTGATTAGATCAAACATTCATTGGATACCTCCCCTTTTAAATATTCTTACTATGAACTATGATGGTTCCTTCCTTAATGTTGATAATACACGGGTATTGGACTAATTATTCGTAATCATGCAGGTATCCAGCAAGCGTCTCGGTGCAACCATTTGAAGACAACTAGAAGTACATAACATCCAAAATGTATGGGTCTGCGGGAAGTAGGAAAATGGGCTAGAGACATAAGAGTTATGTTTGAGCTGGATTGCAAAATAGCAGTACATCCCGTTAATAAACACCACTGCTCTATTGATCGAGACTTTTCAATTTAATTTAGGATATTATGTCAGTACTTAAGAGTCGTTCCTTTTGGTAATGTCATTGTGTGTCAAAAGATAGAAACAACGTAGCAGATGCTTTTCCAAGTTAGTTAGAGTTGGTAAAATTACTCGGTCTTGGTTTAATTCTGGTCCTACTAAGATCACATCTTTGTTGCACGAAGATGCAATACATGTATCTGTTTTGCCTTGATGCAATGAAATTTATTTTGTTTCAAAGAGAAAAGACAAAAACAAGCAAACAAACAAAAGCTAGAGGGTCGGTCAAAAGGCTATGAATATCCAGTTAAAGATATTTTTAACTCTGTGTCTATTAATCACTAATAACAAGGGTTGTACATGCCCGTGCAAATGCACGGGCAAGTGCCATAATATTGCTCCCTGCTTTTTGCTTACTAAGAAACTGAAAAAAAAAATTGGTTTGATAAAATTATGGGATTATGTAGCTGCCCTATGTTAGGGCAAGTGATAAGTGAGACTCAGAGTTAGGGCAGAACTATGACTATACGTATGCTGCCCTATGTTAGAGAAAAGAGGGCAAAAAATATCTTCACCATTCCATTCCATCAAATCTTGTTGAAACAAACACTTCTGGTCAGTGGAGAGATCTTACATGTTGACATATTTAAACAGGTACTTGATTTTGTTCTGTTGCAGACTTGTAGTGCTCGACATTAATATGGGTTTCATATTTAAGAACTAATTCCCTGTTTTGTGGAACCACCCAAGTGTTGTCCAAAAAAATTCCGTGTAAACTTCTTTTGTGGTGGTAACATCTCTTCTAAAACCCTTCTCATCAATGGTTGTTTCAGTGGTCAACCGATAGTACTCGGAATATTTATTTCTAACCATATGCGTTGTAAATTTGAATTTGCAGTACGGTCCAGATGGTTTGTGAGTACTGCCTAACAATCTTAAATGCATGCCAAGAGATCTGTAGCTCTGTTGCCAACTCCCCGGCCCCTTTAATATGGTTTTAGTATGAAACCTCCCTGGTTGCAATGCTTATCCATGTCCTAATCTCTTAAGAACTTAGCACTCCTCTGTGATCCATGTATGCTTTGGTATTTCCCTAATCATCACCGAAAAATAGTCAAGAAGACAACAATTTAACCAAAATATATATAATAACTTGATTAACTGATAAGTCAATAATATGTTATGACTTTCCCGTTCTAATATTATCTTCAATGGGTTCTCGACTTTCCTTCTTAGTATTTTGTTTGCTCCATTCTTTTTTCATTTCCAGTTTCTTTTTGTTTTTATCGTTATTTGGATTACCGCCCACTTTGGTCACCGCTCTTAATATAACATCTTTCTCATTATCTTCACTCACGGAGTTTGTCTTCCTCATTTTAACTGTACACCAAAGAACAACCCAGTAACTCAATGGAGTCATGAATTAATGGAGGAGTGAGACACAAAGAAATTAGAGTTTATAGGTCTCAAGTTTTTCAAATATTAAAACAAAACTCACTTCCAAAAGATGAGATACAGAAACAACAAACTATTAAAAGCATCTCTGCAAGTTCTTATCATTATATCAAAGTACTTTTAAGGAGAATGACGGGCGCAACCTTGGAAGAGATGGCAAGACTAACAAATCAGATGGAGGAGTAACTCAGTTTAACGGACAATGAAATAGAAGAGGTAATAATGGAAAAAAGAATTATTCTTCCAGCATCTGATATAGATTGGAATATCACAATGTTAGGAAGGGATAGTATCAAATTCAAGTGTTTTACAATGGGAATTCATTAATGCTGTGAGAGGATTTTGGAGAATGACAACAACCCCACACAAGCATCTGATAAATGTATACATTCTCAAATTCCATAATGAATCTGATTTTCATAAGGTGAAGGATTTCAAACCATGGTTTGTTAATAGAGATGTAGTGGTCCTAAAAATAATTCCAATTACAGGTATTCCAAAAGACGAAAGTCTATCTCTTACCCATGAACTTTTTTGGCTCCAAGCAATTGATGTACCAATTGAGTATATATCAGTTCAAGGTATAACTAGAGTAGTTCAGCCAGCTGGGGTATACCAAAAACATGATCCTCCTTTTCGCACAAATATGTTGGAGAAGAATGTCATGATAACGGGTTGACTGGATAGGGGGTTTGCAAGTGCGAACTTTTGCGAACATTACAAGAATGCAAATGTAAAACACCTAGTCGCTTTGGGTTCATACCACTCGCCAATCATGCTTAATACCAATATTCAACCAATCACAAAACATAAACCTTTCAAGGTACTGGGTGTCTGGTTAAATGAACAATCTTGCTTAGACGTCATATCCTCAACCTGGGATAATCAATTTACTGGAAGTAATGCGTACATAATTGTTCAGAAACTAAGCTACACCAAACACAATATTTGGTTATGGAACAAGCACACATTTGGGGATATCCGATTCAACATTAATACAACCAAAATCAACCTAGCAAAATCCACTTCAAATCCCAACATTAGCAATAGATCCCAAGTTATAAGACACAATGAAGAAGTTCTGGCACATTGGTTCAAGGCGGAGGAGATATTCTGGAAGGACAAGAGTTGGGAAGAAGAGTTCCAAATGGGTGACAGAAATACTCGGTACTTCCACAAAAAAGCACAAAATAGGTGGAGAAGGAACAAAAGTGAAGCAATCAAAGATAGTCAAGTAAATTGGGTTGGAGGGAAAGAAAAAATAGCTTCAGTTATCACCGATCACTTTGGTAAAGTGGCTAATACCTCGAATCCTAGCTCCTGCAGCAAATATCTGAACATGGTGCATCAGGTGATCAATCCAGCAGACAATGCAATGATCATCCGTCCTCCCACTCTGGATGAGTTGAAACATGTAGTATTTTCCATGAAGGCTGACACGTCCCCAGGTCCTGATGGCTTTACCCCTAGATTCTTTCAAAATAATTGGGATGTGGTAAAGAACGATGTCCTTAGCATGGTAACTAGTTTCTTTACTTCTGGGTACATTTTGAGAGAAATAAATGAGACTTTTATATCTCTCATCCCTAAGGTAGATTTCCCTCAGACTGCTGGAGACTACAGACATATTAGTTTGAGTAACATAGTGTATACAATTATATGTAAAACTCTTGCTAACACGTTAAAGAGTCTGTTGCCTAGACTGATATCCCCTTATCAGTTGGCCTTGGTGCCAGATAGGCAAATTTCTGATAATGTTCTAGTTTCACATGAAATCATTCATACTATGCGTGCCCAAAGGGGAAACGAGTTCCTAATGGGTATCAAAATCGACATGTCGAAGGCCTTCGACAGAGTCGAGTGGAATTTTTTGCTAGAGGTCTTGAAAATTTTTGGCTTAGCACACACAAATTATTCACACAAGTGTATGTTATTATCTAATAGTGACTGCAACACATATCACTGTACGAGACTATAAATCTTTAGGGAAGGATTTTCACGCAGGTTTCAGAAAATTGTGATCTTCAAGAAGTAGAATAAACAAACCCCATGATCAACTAGAATAAATATATAGATTTCATAAGAACCTGTTAACAAAAATTTTGAATTGCCAATTGTCACACCACATTCAAATGAGTGAAAAAAAAAGAACCAGTAGTTGTAGAGAAAGAAGAGGAGAACAGCAGAAGAAGAATGACGTGCTTCTTGTCATAGATACAAGCACCTAACTCGTTGCATATGCATCGGCTGTTTCGAGAGTGTCCAAATAGTAGGTAGACATAGTATATATGATCAAAACTTTCCTTTGGAAATGTGTTCATGCTATTCTACCACTCAATGAGAGGATTGGGAGAATTATACCATACATAAACAAGTTGTGGCCTATGTGTGGACAGCGGGAAGAATCTCTTAACCATATCTTTATGGAATGTGATTTTACTTTATGTCTATTCACTAGTATTGGCTTTAATCCTGTTTTTGTTTTGAATAATCAGGTACAGTTACTTGGATGGTTTACAAACTGGTTTACAAGAATCGACGTTAGGGACAGAGGAATCCTAAACTGGACAGAAACTATGGCAACAATCATATGGTCTGTTTGGAAAACTAGATGTGATTTAGTGTTTAGAAAAATCATGCCAAATGTAGATGTCACTAAATATAGTATTACTACCTTAGTGAAGGATAATACTAGAATTAGATGGCATTTAAAAAAAATGGATGAGATAGACATCTCTAAGTCGGATTTTACGTTAAACCAAACCATTTTGTCTATGAAAATAAATGTTGTTATTATAATGGATACAAGTACAAATATTTCAGGCATAGCTCTAACTTGCTCTGACCATACAGGTACCTACTCAGGATCCAAGTGCATCCATATTGCAGGAACAAGTAAAGAGGAGTTAAAAGCAAGAGCAGCTTCATCGATAATCAAGTGGATTCGCGTCAAATGGTACACATTGAAGGAGATAACTTGAAAGTTATTGAAGCAGCTAGGAAAGCAATTACCAAGATAACAAAAAGCTCCAAAAGATGGTAGGATGGTACAAGCTTGATTTTTTGCTTATGTATGAAAGTAATTAAAACTCTTAACTTAATTCCGGGTTTTGAAAACTTTATAACCAAAAATCTAGCGGTAGTCAGTACTAGGGAAGGTTTAACAAAATGTTGGAATGATGATTTCTTTTTGTATTACATGAATCATCTACCGGTGGTTAACGGTAGCCAATACTCAATTATGTAAACTTCGGGGTCTTCCTGCTTTCTTATTACAAAAATAAAAAAATAAAAGAAAGAATTTCTTTCCAAAAGATATACCTGTTGGTAAATAGAAGAAAATGTCTATTTTTTTCCAAAAGACATCAACCTGTTTGCAGGATCCCTACCATTATTGATCGTTTTGCTTACTTTTGCTCCCATTGATGTGAAAGCAAACATATAATTATATATTTGTACGTCTTAATTTTATTCCTGAATTGCCTAGAGGTATTTCCTCCTTGGTAGTCCAGCAGATTCTGTGACAACATTGGTGGATCTCGATATAACCTAACCGCGCTTCCACTTTACCATGCGAACAACAAATTGAGAACTCAGATTCATTAGTTGTTTGAGATTTGTTATTTCTCTCTGATACCAAACAATTGAATGACATTTATATTTGTTGTAACTTTGTTTGCAAGAACACATAATAGGCAAGCATTCACTTGGATTCGGGATATTAAAATATGATTAGGCATTAAACGTCACACCATGTATGATTAATTATTTCCATTTGTTATAACTAAAAGGTTCGGTCCCATACCTGAAATTAAGCTGTGTGATGATGATATTCTAGTATGTAGTTTATTTTTATTTTTAATCTTGTTTGGCTTGATTCTCCTTCTGTCAAACATAATGGAAATCTAATTGTTAAATACCATTATCTTGTAATCTAGTGTAATTTCATTGGCTCACCTGTTGATTTTAAATTTAATTTTGCGTTCACAGTTGTCCTTGAATTGAGCAAATGGTCGTGTTTTTTTTTCGATATTGACCATTCCATCAGTATGTACTATGGAATGTAAATAGATGCATGGTCCTCGTAGAATTTTCTATTCTGTTGAGCGTTTGATTTTGTTTCTATATTGGTCCAGAAAAACCTTTTTTACGCAGTTCGATTATTCTTTTTCTCTATGCTATGGCATCGAGTGCAGTCTGTTGGTTCAGTATATCCATCGCAAGCTTCCTCTTGACTCTCGCCTCGATTGTCGTTGGTTATGTGCATCCATTGTAGGCATTTGAGGAAGATAATTACATATCTACTGATTCTAATGACTATGTCACCAACGAACTGTAGAAGAAGATTATCTAGATTGTTGCTTTGATTATCATGAAGGGAATATTTTTATACAATATGGACCAATAGGAGCGTCATTTCGTAATCTTTCTATACACAATGACCAAGAATGGCGTCTTTCCATGATTAGAACTAACGTAAGAGTCTAGTGTCTTTTCATTAAAAACATCGGAACTTCTTGACATAAATTCGGAAAAGCAACCGATCGTATTTTCCACATGGCTTACTTATATTGGAGAGAATATCAGGATTATTGTGGTGACGCCACATCAGCAAAACCATTCTTCTTTATATTAAGAAGAATTGATAACTCAGTGTCTTTTAATCTTAAAAAGATATTATTACCTACATACTAAATTGTATAATTTAGTATTACATTAAGTTGTTTACGGAATCAATGACATAATAGAAGAGGGGTATTCTCATTATCCTTTTAGCATCCATTGTACATCATCAGATGCAAACACACTTACGGCCAAGGCATTACATGCCAAAAGAAACATAAAAGGTGCTACATATTGTAATACGTTGTTATACTAAGAAATGCTGCTGTACTTGATATTTATGGAAATTAGTGTAGTCTCATCTTATCAATATACTATAACACAGTTGCCTTTTTGGGAGGGACAAAGAGCAGCCAGGATGGATTCTGGAAACACCATTAGGGGACCTGATTTCGTAGTCCAACAGTGACAGATCTTTGCCGTTCGTTGTGTGTTTATTGGGATCTTCAGCCGTCCTTTGTCTTTCCTTTTTACAAGAGACAAAGAGCGGCCATGATTGAATTTCTAAAAAGACAAAGAGTGGCTTGGATTAAATATGGATTTGTGGTTTGCGGTTTAAAACATGATTACCATTTAAAACTATCAGATGTAACCCACTACCATCTTCGGTTACTGTAACCAATTCATAACTTACTTAAACGAGGAAGCGAAATTTTCGTTATGAAGCAAATCCATATTTAATCGATTTAGCAAATCACACTCCCACCCTCCCTGAGTTTTTCTCATTCGTCCTCATTATTTCATTCAAAGCTGGACGCTGGACGGCTATTATTCTTGGAATTAAGTCGTGGAGCGTTTCAACTTTTTCGGTCATCAACGTAAATCGATTTCATTTATTATAAATCCTAACTATGCCCAGCTTCTTGATCGCCTGTTTATTTTCGTCGTTGTATAAAGTTGAAGCTCTTCATAATCCAATTTATAGGGTTTCACCATTCAATCTTGCAATACTGTGATTCGTACGGTTAGACCTTCAACCTCTTTTCTTTGTTTCCGTTTAATTTGGCGATACCGTGATGTGATTTGTTCTTCGCCTGTTCTTTGTCCCCGTTTAAGTGTTCTTTGAGTTGTTTTTCTTACGATGTTTGATTTGAAAAAATGGCATCAGTAAGACATGGGTCAATACCTCAACTATAGGATCGTCATTACTTCATTATATTAATCTTAAAATTGGTGGGAAATGGCAATTTCTCAGTTGTTCGGGTGAAGTAAAACGTTCACGCTGATATTTAGAATTTAGAGCTATGTATAGTGTGGAAAGGAATTTTGAAAAGAATGGGCTGAGATTAAGTATAAAAGTTCTGTAGAATTACATTTATGTAGAGAGGTATCAGAAATGATAAATTGTAGAGTTTCTTATAAAAGTTTCCTCTATCTACAATTTGTTTCCGATGAGGAGCATTAAATCTCTACTTTTGAGTTGTTGCTTTGCTAGATCAATTACTTGAATAAAGTAAAAAATTATGAGTATTTAAGGAAAGACCATGGGGTCTTTTGGTTTATATTCTCCCAGAAAACAATTTTCTTTATCTTCTTAGTTTGAAGACGCAAAAATGGATTTTGCTAGGGAGAAACATATGACTGCATATACGAAAGCCACCATTCAACAAATGCAGGAAATCGTAGAGATTAAACAGAAATTTGTAATTATTTATAAGGTTCATTCGATTGCAAAAATAACCCAATTTTTTGGGTGCATGCACGCTGAAGTTCTTCACCAATTGTGCACAGTGCCCGGCTAGATTAGTTTTGTTACTTTGTGTCTTTTGATGGGGGGGTCATTGAGATTATTTAAGAAATAAAATTTCAGTACGTTGATCACTTGATCTAGCCTAATTTTGATGTTATATTTTCTGAGTTTTTATCAGGCAGTGGGATAATTAGAAGCAAGAATTAGAGGGAAGCTATTGTGAAGATGTTTCTACTACACAGTACACAACCCACAAATCTAGAAGGAAAATTGAGCATGTGGACGGAATCTTCGGTATCAGGTAGGAAACATACGTCTCATTATTAGTGGGTGTTTTGCAGAAAATGGGTGTTTTCCCGATAAGGCCATTTTCATATGAAATTTTAGTTGAAAAGTTCACCATGGTGTTTAATCTTCACCATTGTCGGAAAACACCAATAATGTCATATTTTTAGATGTCTACCATTTTAGCTTTCTGACTGTCATATTTTTAGATGTCTACCACTCTCCTATAGACACAGTTGCCTTTTTGGGAGAGACAAAGAGTGGCTGGGATGGATTTTTGGAGAGACAAATAGTGGATGTGATTTTGTATCCCAAAAAGAGAAGATCTACATTGTCTGTTTGTAGAGATCTCTTACATCCACTCTCTTTTGTGCCTAGGTGTGTTTTAACAGGTGCTTACAACTTTTGAAAACTCTTCAAACTAATTAACTACACACTTTCATTAGGAACCGTAATTGCCAACTCTTTTGAATAAAATTTTCTTTGGTAACCTCTCGATTAGCTAGGATCCTATTTTTGCAGCAACGATTCTAAAAATTAAGAGAAAAATTTAGCCATAATTGAAAATAGTGTGTTCGACGGTAAGTGCAACGAATCGTGTGTTTTGAAAGAATCCTAAATCCTCTTACCAGGTGCTATGTGTTGGTACAAAAATTTTGTTCAACGACATTCATTTGGCTTAGAACAATTACATGAATCCATATTTGTTGTCGGTTTCTTTTTCGTTCTCAATATCAATATTATATTTAGAGGAAAATCTGAATCATGGGTATATTCTTAGGGTGTTATCCATTTGATTTTTAAAGGAAAATCTGAATCATGGGTATATTCTTTTGGATTGTAATGCAAATTGTTGTGAGTAAATATATTTGTTAGTTGTTAATTTCTGCATTTTATGTTAATCAACAATCACTTTCGATTTTCTTTTCTTTGTGCAGACGTTACAATGGAATTTGTTCGTTGAAGTTTGACGATGCAGATTAGATCATAAATTCAACATTGAATATAACCAGTGTTTGGAGGAAATCAAAGCCGAAGATCACGGTTTGATCATAAAATCTGCAGCGTAAGTTAACTAAATTCAATAGTTGTCTACCGTCCATTGACCTATGTTGGTTTGTATTCATTAAGGTTGGCAGTTTTTTTTCTTTTTTCTTTTAGGTGATAAACATTTAGGGTTTTGTGTTTAAACTGTTGGGTATAATTTTTTCTTTCAGTGTTGCTAGATTCATGGATGCAGTGAGATATGTCCACAGTTGCATCTTTAACACCCCTAATCGCACGAAGAAAGTGATGAAAACTGTTCCCTACAAATGGCAATCCACAGTCCCTGTTACATTTAGGCACAACTACATCTATCAAACCAGCAATCACAGGAAGATTGTACGAAATAGTGTGACCGTCCCGGAATTTGGAATACCATCCTCAACTACATCCTCAACTACAGGTGAGTTTGTAACAAAGCTAATTCAGTTAAACAAAGAGAAAATGCAAAAACAAAGATGGGATGCAGCCATGCAAGTAGAAAAGATTCGCGCATCAAAAACAAAAGGAACGAAAACAAGGAAGAATACATCAAAGGTACTTTTTAAAGATTGTATTGTTGATTCTGATCATATCTTACTTTGGTTTAGGCTATTGAAATTTGAAAGTTTGTGGCCGAATTTTCAGGCCAAAAAAAGTGTGGTGCAGCGAACAACAACTAATGGTTTGTTCTTGGACACAAATTATCCATGTTTATCTATATATGGCGAGGTATGCTAATTCATTGGCACACGGTTAGTTCAACAATGATTGATACCTACTTCTTAGTGTCTCACACTTTTTAATTGCTGTAACAAATGGATCGTGACTTAGATTACGCGGTAAGAAAATCCAATAATCATATTTTTAGATGTCTACCATTTTAGCTTTCTGACTGTCATATTAACGGAAACTCTCGATTTCACAAGATTAAACATTTAGCAAGGAATGGTGTTATGATTGATTTCCATGATATGAAGGTTTGTTCATTCTATGTTTTCTATCAGTTTTATTTTATTTTATTTTCCATGAAATGTGATCTATTTTCCATGATTTGATGATAAAAGCCGATTGAGGAACGGCTGATTGTGACTGATTTGGCGAAGAAAAATACGTTGCTACTCCCGAGGTAAACGATATCACATTCCCAAACATTCTTACCAGTCATTTTGTTTTTTATGTACACAAAGTTACAAATTTTTGTAGAAAGACCGGCAAATGGGAGACAGAATTTATCTTAGTTTGCACTATGGGCCTCAATGGAAGCAAAAACATAAGGTACTACTCAGATCATTCCCATTAAATTTTTTTTCTATCAATTGAATTTAATTTGCTAAGACTGCGGCAATGCATTTATTTATGAAATGCACAGAACTAATGAATTGCTTATACTCAGATTGTTGTACGTGCTCCTCATTGGCGACACATGCTCCTCATAAACACTTTTACGTTCTCAAACGTGGTGAAGAAAATGTACCCTAAAAATGGATAAATGGCAGCAAAGACAATTGAGAGGTGTGGATATTGTTTGCAAACCTCTACGCAAAGTATTTTACAATGTTTTACCATTAAGTGTCATCCGTTTGCATAATCACATGCCACCTCAATAAAACTAATTTGCTATTTCCAATTCAGCATAGTGAGACAATGGTACGTCATATTTCACTTGCCAAGTGTGGTATATCCTGATGCATGTAATTTTAGTATTTCTTAAATTTGAAATTAAAATATTTGTTATTTTAGTAACCAGTGAAAATTTGAACTCACATCGTTACCAATAGTATACCACAAATTGAAAGGATTTGAATATGCCGGAAGCGCAAATCCCATCGCACCGAAGGAGCATGAAAGGTTAAGTCCAGTGAGAAATCACTGATAATAAGCATCACTACCTAAAATGTATAGGAAGAGTACAATGTTCATGTTTAAAAAAGAAAGGATAGTTTCTTTCTTAATTTTGATGACCCTTTTTACTACCGTCTCTAACAGAATTTACACCATTTTCATGTTCCGAGACTGCATGTAGAATATCAACCGAACTAAATGAAACACGACTAAATATAAATGACCGACGCGCCAAATATCGGAGTGTATGAGTCGGTATTGAATGGATACAAAAGTTAAGGAAAAACTGAAAAAATGAATAACTAATAACTATGCACACCCACTACCTTGCAGTTTCATGATTTATATCTTTCCAGTAGTGGGAGCAGTTCAAAACGATGAAGTTTTCTTGAGATCATTACTCTATAAATAGACTAATTAGGTGTGCTTAAAACAAAATTATAAAAGTTCATTCTCTGGAAGGTTTAACATGTGAGTACAAGTCATTACATCGACAATTATATTCTGCACTCTGTTCGATTTGATTTATTGGATTTAAGCTATCCCAGTTTCAAATCTGGGAAGAAAGTGAAAAGCGACTAGATTTACCTCAAAGAATTTTTTTTAGGTGATCAAATATTTGGATGAAAGAGACATGAAAAACTTACTATCATCCATCAATTTATTGATCTAATGATGGCCTTTAATTACCCATCTTATAGTTTAACAAAT
>NW_020627262.1:0-454 GCF_003573695.1 Papaver somniferum | reverse complement strand
ATCATTGATTCGATAATTGATAAGGTGAATACACAGCCCATTCAATGCTAGTGATAATGAGTATAAGGACCTCAAAAAAATATCTTTTCGTACTATGAACTTTAAGGTGTATGAAGTTTCATATTTGACTCTTTGAGCAGAGCGATAGAGACTCCATTTAAATAGGGTTAATCTAGGCCAGAGGAAGACCTACGTCAAGGTAACTCTTCTTTGAAACACTTTGGTATTGCTCCTGGATCATAATCTAAATAATGAATCAGAGCACGTGGAGCCATCTCGTTATCTTTTTGTTGAGAAAAAGTATGGCGGACTATCTGATATTTATATCAGTTGATGAAAGAGCCCAATGCAAAAAAAAGGCATGTTGGGTCTTTGGAACAGTTCGAATCATTTCGATAATAAAAAGTTGGATCTGTTTTACCGAGAAGGTCTACGGTTCGAGTCCGTATAGCCC
>NW_020627261.1:0-831 GCF_003573695.1 Papaver somniferum | reverse complement strand
GGGAACTAACAGGGTGTTAGTCCTCAAGGGAGTTGGGGGAGTCGAGCGTAGTTGGGTTTTTTTTTCGTTAGTTGTGGGGGAGTTCAAAGGAGTCTCTCAAAATCCTCGTTAGTCGTGGGAGAGTTTAGAAGAGTCTCCCAAACTTCCTAAAAAACCCCGTTAGTCGTGGGGGAGTTTGAAAGAAACTCTTAAACTCCCTATTAGTGGTAAAAACTAGAATGCTAGGGAGCTGGGGTTTTTTGGGGAGTTCTCGGTCTTATTTCATGGGTCTTCTGTTTATATCCTTCTATGACTTAATCTTGGATTTTGATCCAAGTAATTGATTCTTAATTAATTTGCTTTACCCCAATGTCGATTGGGTTTGTGATACTGTGTTTGGCAGTTCAATTATCTTATCTTTAATTCCAAATGTTGAATTGGATTGGTTTCTTGCCCATTTTTTTGTGATCTGCCTTCAAAGTGTTTGTTTATAGTCCTGATCTAAAAGTTGTTGGTGTTAGACCTGAACCCCAATGTTTGATTGGGTTCTCCTTTTTAGTCCTTGATGGCCGTCCCTGTCTTTTCAAAAATCCTTATTTCAAGTTAATCCTTTGATTTAAAATCTAATATAAATTCATTTTGGTACATTTTCTCCCCTTTGTGTTGTTTAGCATTAGGGTCTTTGTTTTTTAAAAAAAGAAAAAGAAAACGAAAACATGGAAAAGTTTGTAATCCTCAATATTTTTAGGGATGATAATCTCTGTTCGGGTGTATGTAATTTCTTTTTTTTTTTTTAGAAAAAATCTTAATACCAGTCTAATTCTTTTTGGTGTGTTTTATGGAACAAGTGTA
>NW_020627260.1:0-308 GCF_003573695.1 Papaver somniferum | reverse complement strand
ATTTTTCAAAATTTATCTTTTAAAGATGAGTTTATCTAGTTTACAATTTAGTCTCAGAAATCAATTTCCGACTTATAACGAATTGCGTAGACTTTTTTGAGTTAACGTATATAAAATTCACAATTTTTATGAACTCTTTCTTGTTGTGTTGGCTTTGTCTTTCTATTGGATTCCAGATAGATGAAATTTGTTAGGATTTGGATTAGTTCTGTATGGTCTTTCATCCTTCTTCTATTGTGAAATTTGACTTCCTTCATATTTTCTTGAATCGACGTACATAGAAATACAATTTTTACTATTAATTGTAA
>NW_020627259.1:0-318 GCF_003573695.1 Papaver somniferum | reverse complement strand
CATATTAATTGTAATTACAATACATTTTTCAAACTTTTTCTGTTAAAGATGAGTTTATCTAGTTTACAATTTAGTCTCAGAAATCGATTTCCGACTTATAACGAATTGCGTAGACTTTTTTGAGTTAATGTATATAAAATTCATAATTTTTATGAACTCTTTCTTTTTGTGTTGGCTTTGTATTTCTATTGGATTCAAGATAGATGAAATTTGTTAGGATTTGGATTAGTTCTGAATGGTCTTTCATCCTTCTTGTATTGTGAAATTTGACTTCCTTCATATTTTCTTGAATCAACGTACATAGAAATGCAATTTTTA
>NW_020627258.1:0-326 GCF_003573695.1 Papaver somniferum | reverse complement strand
ATTAATCTCTTGATAATCTATGCTTAAGGTTTACAAATAATGTTTGAGAATCTGTATGATTGATAGTGAATTAAAGATAAAAGAGGACTTAAGAATTGAATAGAGTTTTGAAATATTTATCATTCAATTTTTGCATAATAGTGGAATCTAGTGTCTTGGTTACCTCTCGCACCCATTGTTAATATTTTTGTGTATATAATTTTATTAAATCTAAAAATTCCATTTCCTTCACAAGTATGAAACGAATCCTATTTACTACAACCCCATCAAAAATCTTAATCATTTTGGCGCCGCCGACGCGGATTTGTGCTTAGGTAGAATTTTTA
>NW_020627257.1:0-694 GCF_003573695.1 Papaver somniferum | reverse complement strand
TTTTTTTTTTTTTTTTTTTTGTAGTAACTCAATCACTCTATTTCATCCTAACAGTAATAACAATTCGATGTTAGTGACCCACCAAATCACTTAGATAAACAATAGAAAAATATGGAAAAGTAAAAATAAAAGGTGATATGGTAACAACTATCATATTATTTCTAATACTTCAATAATTCTATCATTTTAGTTAAGTGAAAAATACTATAACCCCCTACTATATGGGTTCAACACATAGAAACCCAACAAAATGGATCCTTCATTGTCAACTCCATTCTTTCACATTTTGATATTTCTAGGCCCAGAACTTTAATTTTTAGGGCTTGATAATAAAGTGACATTTTCATAATGTCAAATTTACCCTTTTCAATATATACAAGAGAAAAATCATAAGATCCATTCATTTCTTCATTTTCTTTCTCTCTCATCTCTCTCGCTCGGTTGCAGGTTGCAGAGAAAAAAGTTTCAGGGTTTGCTCTCTCTCTCAGACGAAGAAACAGGCCGAGAACACGATTTCTAATCGAAATTTCCAGTGAGTAATTATTTTATAACTTAGATCTGACCTTTACAAAAAAAGATCCTGATTATCTAAACATAAATTCGAAATCAACATCAATTATTCTTCGGAGATTCAATGAAAATTCATCAGCAGGAACTGAATATGAAGATTCTCGTAGAAAATCAAATCGAACAG
>NW_020627256.1:0-609 GCF_003573695.1 Papaver somniferum | reverse complement strand
GGTTAGTTCTGGTTGGTCTTTCATCCTTCTTATATTGTGAAATTTGACTTCCTTCATATTTTCTTGAATCAACGTACATAGAAATGCAATTTTTACTAGACGTAATGGCTTAGAACATATTAATTGTGATTACAATACATTTTTCAAACTTATTCTGTTAAAGATGAGTTTATCTTGTTTACAATTTAGTCTCAGAAATCAACTTCCGACTTATAACAAAGAGTGTAGTCTTTTTTGAGTTAACGTATAAAAAATTCAACATTTTTATGAACTCTTTATTTTTGTCCTGGCTTTGTCTTTCAATTTGATTCAAATAGATAAACTTTGTTAGAATTTGGATTAGTTCTGGCTGGTCTTTCATCCTTCTTATATTGTGAAATTTGACTTCCTTCATATTTTCTTGAATCAACGTACACGGAAATGCAATTTTTAGTAGACGTAATGGCTTAGAACATATTAATTGTAATTACAATACCTTTTTCAAACCTTTTTTGTTAAAAATGAGTTTATCTTGTTTACAATTTAGTCTCAGAAATCAACTTCCGACTTATAACAAAGAGTGTAGACTTATTTGATTCAACGTATAAAAATTCAACATTTTTACGAACT
>NW_020627255.1:0-481 GCF_003573695.1 Papaver somniferum | reverse complement strand
AAACTTTTTCTGTTAAAAATGAGTTTATTCAATTTACAATTTAGTTTCAGAAATCAATTTCAGACTTATAACAAAGTGTGTAGACTATTTTGAGTTAACGTATATGAAACTCAACATTTTTATGAACTCTTTCTTTTAGCGTTGGCTTTGTCTTTCAATTTGATTCAAATAGATGAAATTTGTTAAAATTTGGATTAGTTCAGCATGGGCTTTTATCCTTCTTCTATTGTGAAATTTGACTTCCTTCATATTTTCTTGAATCAACGTACATAGAAATACAATTTTTACTAGACGTAATGCCTTAGAACATATTATTTGTGATTATAATACATTTTCAAACTTTTTCTGTTAAAGATGAGTTTATCTAGTTTACAATTTAGTCTCAGAAATCAATTTCGGATGTATAACGAAGTGTGTAAACTTTTATGAGTTAACGCATATAAAATTCAACATTTTTATTAACTCTTTCTTTTTGTGTTGG
>NW_020627254.1:0-752 GCF_003573695.1 Papaver somniferum | reverse complement strand
TTACATGTATGATAGGTACAAGGGGAAGATAGTTACATGTATGATAGGTACAAGGGGAAGTATACGAAATAGTGAATATGTTCAATATTGTACACCTTTCTTAGGAAGTTCTATAATTGCATAAATTGACTTTTTTTTCTGTATTTTTTTAAATTTCAAAACTATTCTTATTAAGTTTTAAAACAAAATGATGGGATTTTTAGTTTCCATAAATGTTGAAAATATGTTATTTGGTATTATATCAGATTCAAATTATGAAACATAGATTGACTACATGTAATCTTAATGATACGTAAACTTAAGATTCTGTTGACCTAATTTGATTTGAATCGTGATTTTTTTTTATTTCTTTTATTTTTCCTTAAAAAACACAAATAACTCCAAAACAATCAACATGTTCAACCTTTCCTGAAATTACTTTACTATCGATTATTATATTTATAGTATCTTCAAGTGACATGCAATTATTCAACATCATGAAATACACTAAAAGGTATGCCAAAACTTTATTTACAGACGCTTCCGTCATTTCTTACAAATGTTTCAGAAAAACTTTATAGTATCAATTACAATACATCAAACTCTTGCTCAAACATATAGGTATTTAAGATAAAGAAAGTGATTACAAATTTTAATTATCTTTTGTCTTTCTCTATTTATCTTTTGCATTTTTATGTGGTCGTGTTTCGTATTTAGGGTATATTTGGCACATAGTATTATTCATGAAAGGCATTGTTAATTACATGTGGTTG
>NW_020627253.1:0-360 GCF_003573695.1 Papaver somniferum | reverse complement strand
TGCTATGTAGTATAATTAAATTTAAGTTTTTCAAAGCTTTTTGGAGTCTTCCTGAGCTTTTTAGAGTTTCTCAGAGCTCTTTCAGGGCTCTTTAGGGTTTTTAGAAAACATTCAAAGATAATCTTCATTATTGTAAGGAATTTTGTTAGTATCAATCTTTATAAAGAATGAAGTTACTTTCAATTGGCTTTAACGAATCCCCTGGCTAGTAGATACTAGTGCTACGATATATGATTAACTTAAAGCTTTTTCAGAGCTTTTTAGAGTTTTTCAGAGCTCTTTAGATTTTTCAGAGCTCTTTAGATATTTTACGGCTTTTTAGAGTTTTCAGATTTTTTTTTTAGTTTTCAAGGATTTTTA
>NW_020627252.1:0-683 GCF_003573695.1 Papaver somniferum | reverse complement strand
TTTTTGTTAAATATGAGTTTATCTAGTTTACAATTTAGTCTCAGAAATCAATTTCCGACTTATAACGAAATGTGTAGACTTTTTTGAGTTAACGTATATAAAATTCAACATTTTTATGAACTCTTTCTTTTTGTGTTGGCTTTGTCTCTCTATTTGATTCAAGATAGATGAAATTTGTTAGGATTTGGATTAGTTCTGCATGGTCATTCATCCTTCTTCTATTGTGAAATTTGACTTCCTTCATATTTTTTTGAAACAACGTACATAAAAATTCAATTTTTACAAGACGTATTGCCTTAGAACATATTAATTGTAATTACAACATATTTTTCAAACTATTTTTTGTTAAAGATGAGTTTATCTAGATTACAATTTAGTCTCAGAAATCAATTTCCGACTTATAACGAAATGTGTAGAATTTTTTGAGTTAACGTATATAAAATTCAACATATTTATGAACTCTTTATTTTTGTATCGGCTTTGTCTTTCTATTTGATTCAAGATAGATGAAATTTGTTAGCATTTGGATTAGTTCTGCATGGTCTTTCATCCTTCTTCTACTGTGAAATTTGACTTCCTTCATATTTTCTTGAATCAACGCACATAGAAATGCAATTTTTACTAGACGTATTGCCTTAGAACATATTAATTGTAATTACAATACATTTTTCAAACTTTTTTTT
>NW_020627251.1:0-3114 GCF_003573695.1 Papaver somniferum | reverse complement strand
TGTAGGTATTCTCAGTGCGCGACGTGGAGCCTTATATGATTTAGGAGTTTAAAGGGTTTTATTATAATTTTCTAATTACGCAAATACCATGGGGATAACTTTTGTGAGTTAACAAAACAACGAAAATACTTTGAATACGTACAAGCCCAGTGGCGGAACTACATGGTAACTTGGGCTGATTTAAGTCCAGAAAAAACTTACATTTTGCAATGAGTTTTAAGTTTGGTTAAAAAGAAAAGCCTAAAAAACAGGCTTAAACCAGCCCTAAATTTTTTTTCAAGCCAGTCCCACATTCATTTTCTGGTTCCGCCTCTGTACAAGCCAAAAGTTTACGAAAATTTATATTACTAAGCTAGCTATTAATTGATCTCACTACTAATTGGGAAGTTTGCAATTTTCAGAGTTCTGATTGTTCACCGTCCTTGATTTTTATCTAGGAAAAAAGGTTGATTAGGTCGTCATACAGTATTTGTATCGTTAATATCATGGCTGACCACCATCTAATAAGAAGGTCAACCCGGTCAAGATATATTTCTACACAATGGATATAGTAGTAGTTAATTCTTGTCTAAAGAGATACATGTAAATCATGTCTAACTAACCAAAGACACGTAACATCCCATATGGCGATTTAGTGTAGGTTGTAACAAACCCCATCGAATACTTCCCACTTTCTCCTCCTAATTTGATCTGTCATCATATTGTTTCAAACAGGTGGAGTGAGTAAAGTAAAACATACGTACCAAGTTTTCATTTTCTCGGGCCCCGCAAAATTTTGGGCCTAGGGCGGTCGACCATCTCGCCCTAGGCCTAAGACCGCCCTGGAAACTTAGCAACTTGAGTTCATTATCACATCCTTGCATTCTTTAATCTCAATATACTCGAGGTGAGATAACATGCACGACGATGCCAATCCTGCTGCTTCCCAATCATCTCCAATGTCTGCCGAATTCGACTATATCCAGAAACAACAACGATAGATCACTTACTTACCAAGATAAAATAATTCAAAACACGAAAAGAACATTTCATGGGTTCCTAATTAAAGACGTGTTGAACTACATAAGTTGTGGCGATGCTTGGTAGTAAACTTAAAATAAACTTGAGATGATTTGTGATGGATTTCTGAACAACACTGAGGTTGTACTTGAACTGTTTTTTTTTTTTTTTTGGTGGGTTTCTAACAGCATAGCTAACCAATCAAATGCAAAGAGTTTAGTTAGATCTTACCTCCTTTGACGTAAGTAAAATAGACTTTATATTAGGCGACATCTTGAGTAAGTATGTAATTGAACGCAAGCAGCTTCTTGTGAGCCAAATTTCCAGCTCCAAATGTTGCAGGTTACAGAATTGAAGAAATCGAAAGTTTATCAAGTCAGGAGCATGTGGGAGTACCTGGAGAAACAATAAAAGAATTATATGCAGCTAAATATTCCAAGTTATACGAAACCGAATCCTTTAAATAAAGGAAAACAAAGAAGGGATGCATGCATCCGTACCTCAAGAAATCTAGATGATAAACTTAGTCGTCCACGTTAGGAACCGCTTCTAGCAATTTTATCACGCGTTTGGCATATACTTTCTTTTCCTCGGAAGGCAGCTTTGAATATGTTTCTGCAGATTCATCCCTTTCCAGTGCTATATCAAAAAGAGCATCAACTACTGAAGGCAATTTTTGCGTCAAGAAATCACTGTAGTCAAAGTCTATGAGACATGGAGGAGATAACTTAATAGTGTTAGCCATAGATTGACTGTGGGACCAGATTAGAGCGTTTCTAAAACGCTAAGGCTAAGAGAATCAACAATGATACTCGTTTGATTACCACTTTGTAAATCACAGTTAACTATGTTTAGCAATTCGAGATGTAGACAGCTGGTGAGGAGTCTTTGAGTTAATTCAGCTCTCGAGATTGAAACTCCAACAAGCAACAATTGTTTGAGCTGCGGAAAACTAATTGATTTTGACAGAACAATATTTGCATATTTGGTACCACTACTCACACCAAAGACCGAGCTTCCTCAACGATTTACAATTAAGCAGTTGATGCGGAAGCTCATATGCCAGTTTATAACCAATATTTATACTTTTAACGTGACGCCTTACAGCCGCAACAATCCATCTATCAAAACTTCTTAAGATCTCAGACGCACGCGTAGTCCAAAGACTCCAATCTAGATGAATCTTTAACGTGTGTATATCAGAGTCATCGCGGAACATGAATACCATGTATACAAAATCTACAAACCTAGTTAACTCTTTACTTCTACTCGAAGAATCATTAAGATTACGATTATCTTTGCCTTCAAGGAAACCACTCCAACTGAAGTTGAGATAAGGCAGAGAAATCCATGTAGTTTTCCATCTTTTGGAGAGAACGCTAGTTTGGATCGCATATTTCGTATCAATGAAAGAGAGAATGAGATGAATTAGGTTATCTGGTAAACTGCTGATTCTGTCTTGTCTAATTTCTTCCATGGGTGGTTACTTGTGTTTTAAGTTTCTCAACCTGGGTTCTTATTATTGCTTTAAATTTGTCTTGTCGTATTGCTTGCTTTCTTTCTTAATAAACCCTAAACAGAGGAAGAGAATAAAATACCTGGAGAAGGCACAGCTTATCACGGAATGTTATACTAATTGGGCTGACCGACAGAGGGACCGTAGGGAGGGAGTCCCTTTTAAGACCACTTTTTTGTCGAATGTAGAGTAACATAAATATGCAAATTGATAAAAAAGATTGTAAATTTTCGTATCCATGGTTACTTTTTCACTAGACATAATTGTCCCTCTCTTTTAATCCAATTATTATTTGTGTATCCTATTTTTTCAAGGGTATAATTGAAATGTAAACTAGAATATAACATATCCAAAAATCCGTGCCTCGGAATTTTACAATTTATCTTGTTGGAAATATTTTGAAAAAATTTACGCAACGAGTACAAACAACAATATCAAATTTATGATTTTTACGAAAAATTCGGAGGTGTTTATCCTTTTAGGCACAACTTTTTGAAAATTAAATGCATAGTCATTTTGCAAACCAACACAAAGGATGCATGACACATTATGCATCCATATTTTTGTTTATGCATAAACTATTTTTTGTTTTAAGAAAA
>NW_020627250.1:0-612 GCF_003573695.1 Papaver somniferum | reverse complement strand
ACACTCGAAAAGACTCGAACACTATAATTTAGCTCAAGAGGTGTCTATTTTGATTGGAAACATGCTAATGATCAGGACATGTTGGTCTACAGACTTAGATGATCGTGATATTTTAGCAAAATTTTGAAATCTAGGCCTCATAAACAAGATTTGTCTACTTAGAGCAGTTTCGATTGTACATTCGAAAAATACACACTCGAAAAGACTCGAACGCTGTAATTTACCTCAAGAGGTGTCTATTTTGATTGAAAACATGCTAATGATCAGGACATGTTGGTCTATAGACCCACATAATCTTGATATGTTAGCCAATTTTTGAAGGCTAGGCCTCATAAACACGAATTTTGTACTTAGAGAAGTTTCGAGTTTACATTCAAATAATACACACTCGAAAATACTTGACGCTATAATTTAGCTCAACCGGTGTCTATTTTTATTCGAAACATGCTAATGATCAGGACATCTTGGTCTATAGACCCAGATGATCTTGATATTTTAGTTAAATTTTTAAATCTAGGCCTCATAAACAAGATTTGTCTACTTAGAGAAGTTTCGAGTGTACATTCGAAAAATACACACTCGAAAAGACTCGAACGCTATAATTTAGCTCAA
>NW_020627249.1:0-634 GCF_003573695.1 Papaver somniferum | reverse complement strand
CAGACTATGTTGTTTATAAAATTCACTCAAGACCAAATTTAACCTAGTAAAATAGTACAACCTAAAGTGAAACACATGAATTGAATCACGTAAAAAATGTCAAACGTTGAGATTATTTTCATCAAGAAGCCCTAAATTTAAAAACAATTTCATTCAAACTAAAATTAACACAGACAGAAATTACCTGATAAGCTAATAGTGATAATCCAGATAGAATTATTACCTGATAAGCTGATATGGTGACTTTGAGGTAAATTCTGATGTTATGGAAATTGATGAAAGTATATAATCAAATACTTCACAGCAATGATGATATATAGTCAAAGGTTTCTGAAATTCGACTCTTTTTTAACAATTGTTTTACACTGCATTTAGTATGTATACATAAATTAATGGTATTCTAAGTCCTCCTTTACGCCCTATTATGTGCCCAATCCGACGTGGCTATCTTAGGTTGACAAGAGATGATGTCCACGTAATTAAGGAAAGGAATCACGTGATTCTCTCATCTCTTTTTTATGGTCTTGAGTTTCCTCCGTCTTCCTTATTTTTCACGTGATACTCTACATTTTTGTTATTATTTTTAACAATATTTATCAAACAAGATCATCAGATCTGAACAAGTATAGACCCA
>NW_020627248.1:0-1359 GCF_003573695.1 Papaver somniferum | reverse complement strand
TAACGGTTCACGGACTTGGTCCTAATTACGTGACTAGAAGTTTCTTTTAGTCAAATTGGTGATGTTTCCTTATCTAGGCAAGATGGCTATTAATCCAAACATATTTGATTACCATATTAAAGTGTTTGTGATAACTTTTAATTCCTGCCTAAGTTAAAATGTGATTTATTCACATAAATACAATATTTGCTAATTAATTATTTAATTAATCATTTTGGCAAGAGTTTGTAACTTAGTAAAGACTCCCAAAATTAGGAGAGTCATGAAAAAGGAAAATAACTTTGCTTAGATTCCAAGCTATTGTTCATTATAAATAAAGGGTTCGTGAGTGCTACACGTTTTTATCCCCTTTGGAAAATTTGGTGTAAGCTTCATAAGGTTGTTTTCCATGTCTTTTGTTCTTCGTGAAAAATAGTGAGATAAAAGTCTTTGTATTGGGGATCACAAATCCGAGTTGAATTTAATCTTCGTGATTGATTATACAACTTGTAATCTAGGTTTTTCACCTCTTGTCTACTCTAATATTTTCTTTTCTGATACAAAACCATTCAAGAGTTGTTGATCATAAACCCTAGGCTTTGATAGATTTCAGTTTCTGATCATATACCAACACTTGTTAGTCGAAATCGGAATCTAGAAATAAAACTTCGATTAAGGTATCTCGTAAAAATCCTTAAGAAGTTTTAAACAAGATATCTCTAGATTGATCTAGTTGTTCTTGTTGTAAAATTATTAGGGTTTTCTTAACTTGTAAATTAATCTTTGGAATCACCTAAATTCACTTACGAAAATCAGGTTCACGGACTTCTTGTGAGTACGCATACTGATTGTAAGTTAAAACCCTAATCTACAAGTTTGTTTTGATTTCACTACTTTTTATTTGGTAGTTGTTCAAAACAAACAAAAGATTTACAAAATCTTGATTTACATCTAAAGGGAAATCGATTCGGTGTTTTGTGAAAACAAAAGATCGAAAAGTAATCAACCGTGTTGTTGCATCTTTTGAAGAGAAATTTGTTCTGCCAGAAGATTTTTGGGAATAACTTCTAAAGAGAATTTGTGTTCTACTAGAAGTTATACGAGAAGAATTGCTAAAGAGAACCGGTGTTCTTCTTGTAGTTTTACAAGTGCTTGAATACAACAAAAGTAGGTATTACATCTAGTCCGAATAGGTAGTAGGAAATTGGTGTAACAATTTTAATTAGTGTGTGTTTATTCTGGACTAGGTCACGGGGTTTTTCTGCATTTCCGGTTTCCCCGTTAACAAAATTTCTGGTGTATGTGTTATTTTTTTTCCGCATTATATTTGTTTATATAATTGAAATATCACAGGTTGTGCGTAAGTTCGATCAATTGTGA
>NW_020627247.1:0-401 GCF_003573695.1 Papaver somniferum | reverse complement strand
TTTTAAGATGTTTGTTTTGTATAATATATAGGATATGTAGGTTTTATAAGGAGTCATTTGTGTCGGCTTATTTTCTTTACTATAAATTTTAACTAAAATAAATCCATTGGATTATCCGCATCCAATCCGTCCATCCGTGCATCCATTGGATGCAAATCCGTTGGATGCGGATGCCAAATTTGAAATCCGGTCCATACCGGCCCATGCTCACCCCTAGTTACGACTTATACGAATGAGAAATTTACTGTTTAGTCCATAAAACCCGACCCGGGTTAGTCTGTAGTCCATCCAGAAAAAATATTTAATAGGAGGTCCAAAAAAGTTCTGGTCTTTGCAAAAAGACCCGAGTACCCTTTTTATTATACGTGTGAATACTAAAGAACCAACCTCTCTCTGCAATT
>NW_020627246.1:0-733 GCF_003573695.1 Papaver somniferum | reverse complement strand
GGATTAATGGAGGAGATTCAATGGTTCAATTACGTATAAATATGTTCCTAATGTGCTACAGAGAGGCTGTCGAGAGTTGGGAGAAGAGAGGAGAGCCACAGACGCAGAAATCAAGAGTTGATCAAACTCTGTTTCTGCTGCTGTTGCTGATGAAGAGCACCAAGAACGCGAAGAACGGACTAGCAGAAGCAGTCGTTTATCAACAGTGAAAGAGACTCACAGGCGTGGGTCGTAGCTTTTCAGCGACAACAACACTTCAGCTCTGTAGTTTAACTTGGACGCCTTCTGTGGGTCGCAGCATCCTGTTTTAGAACATTTACTTATCTTTCTCTTCAGTAGCCTCCATCCCTTTGCTCATATCTAGCCCGTTTTGGATTAGATCTAAGCAAAGAATTTTTTTATTTTTTTTTAAGGTTTTAGTTTAGGATTTTAATTTTATTTACAGTTTTGATGTTGCTTGATATTTTTCTTCACTTTTGGAGCGATTATATCTTCGCTTTTGTGCGATCTTATCTTCACATTTATGGTGGTTTTGTCATCGTTTCCAAGGTGATTATTTCTAGGTATTTTGGTTGGTATGTGGTTTGTTATTTTGAATTATTCAAGAACATCAATGATTCAACTCGCCGACGCTTTTTATTTCACTTTTGATCCAAGAGATTTAGGGCATCCGGGTTCGTCTCAAACAACAATTAGAGCAAATAACTTCTCTATTTTAGAAGCATCTCTTTTT
>NW_020627245.1:0-757 GCF_003573695.1 Papaver somniferum | reverse complement strand
TGATCTTTTTTAAGTTTCTCAGAGATCTTTTAGGGCTCTTTAGGGGTTTTAGAAAACATTGAAAGATAATTTTCATTATTGTAGGGAATTTTGTTAGTATCGTTCTTTATAAAGAATTAAGTTACTTTCAGTTGGCTTTAACGAATCCCCTGGCTAGTAGATACTAGTGCTACGAAATATAATTAACTTAAAGCTTTTTCAGAGCCTTTTAGAGTTTTTCAGAGCTCTTTAGATTTTTTAGAGCTCTTTAGATATTTTACGGCTTTTTAGAGTTTTCAGGTTTTGTTTTTTGAGTTTTCAAGGCTTTTTAGAGAACATTCAAAGTTGAACTTCACTATTGTAGGGATTTGTTATTATCATTTTTTAACCAATCTCCTATCTTGTAGATCCCAGTGCTACGGAATATAATTAAATTTAAGCTTTTCGAAGCTTTTTGGAGTCTTCCTAAGCTTTTTAGAGTTTCTCAGAGCTCTTTCAGGGCTCTTTAAAGTTTTTAGAAAACATTCAAAGATAATCTTCAATATTGTAGTGAATTTTTTTAGTATCAATCTTTATAAAGAACGAAGTTACTTTCAATTGGCTTTAAAGAATCCCCTGGCTAGTAGATACTAGTGCTACGAAATATAATTAACTTAAAGCTTTTTCGGAGCTTTTTAAAGTTTTTCAGAGGTCTTTAGATTTTTCAGAGCTCTTTAGATATTTTACGGCTTTTTAGAGTTTTCAAGGCTTTTTAGAGAACATTCAAAGTTGATCTTCA
>NW_020627244.1:0-914 GCF_003573695.1 Papaver somniferum | reverse complement strand
TTTTATACTTTTTCTGTTAAAGATGAGTTTATCTAGTTTACTATTTAGTCTCAGAAATCAATTTCAGATGTATAACAAAGAGTGTAGACTATTTGAGTTAACGTATAAAAATTCAACATTTTTATGAACTCTATTATTTTTGTATTGGCTTTGTCTTTCAATTTTATTCAAATAGATGAAATTTGTTACAATTTGGATTAGTTCTGGCTGGTCTTTCATCCTTCTTCTTTTGTGAAATTTGGCTTCCTTCATATTTTCTTGAATTAACGTACATAGAAATGCAATTTTTACTAGGCGTAATTCCTTAGAACATATAATTTGTGATTAAAATACATTTTTCAAACTTTTTCTTTTTAAGATGAGTTTATCTAGTTTACAATTTAGTCTCAGAAATCAATTACCGACTTTTACCGAAGTTTGTAGACTTTTTTGAGTTAACGTATATAAAATTCAACATTTTTATGAACTCTTTGTTTTTGTGTTGGCTTTGTCTTTCTATTTGATTCAAGATAGATGAAATTTTTTAGGATTTGGATTAGTTCTGCTTGGCCTATCAACCTTCTTCTATTGTGAAATTTGACTTTGTTTATATATTCTTGAATCAACGTACATAGAAATGCAATTTTTACGAGACGTACTGCCTTAGATTATATTAATTGGGATAACAATACATTTTTCAAACTTTTTCTGTTAAAGATGAGTTTATCTAGTTTACGATTTATTCTCAGAAATCAACTTCCGACTTATAACAAAGAGTGTAGACTTTTTTGAGTTAGCGTATATAAAATTCAACATTTTATGAACTCTTTCTTTTTGTATTGAGTTTGTCTTTCAATTTGATTCAAATAGATGACATTTGTTTGAATTTGGATTAGTTCTGCCTGGGCTTTTATCCTTCTTCTATTGTGAAATTT
>NW_020627243.1:0-869 GCF_003573695.1 Papaver somniferum | reverse complement strand
TTAGTATCATTCATTATAAAGAATTAAGTTACTTTCAGTTGGCTTTAACGAATCCCCTGGCTAGTTGATACTAGTGCTTCGAAATATAATTAACTTAAAGCTTTTTCAGAGCTTTTTATTGTTTTTCAGAGCTCTTTAGATTTTTCAGAGCTCTTTTGATATTTTAGGGTTTTTTAGAGTTTTCAGGGTTTTTTAGAGTTTTCAGCGCTTTTTAGAGAACATTCAAAGTTGATCTTCACTATTGTAGGGATTTATTATTATCATTATTTAACGAATCTCCTAGCTTGTAAATCCCAGTGCTACGGAGTATTATTAAATTTAAGCTTTTCAAACCTTTTTGGAGTCTTCCTGAGCTTTTTAGATTTCCAAAGCTCTTTCAAGGCTCTTTCGTGTTTTTAGGGTTTTTAGGAAATATCCAAAGAGAATTTTGTTAGTATCATTCATTATAAAGAATTAAGTTACTTTCAGTTGGCTTTAACAAATCCCTGGCTAGTAGATACTAGTTCTACGAAATATAATACACTTAAAGCCTTTTCAGAGCTTTTTAGAGTTTTTCAGAGCTCTTTATATTTATCAGAGCTCTTTAGATATTTTGGGGCTTTTTAGGGTTTTCAGGGTTTTTTAGAGTTTTCAACGCTTTTTAGAGAACATTCAAAGTTGATCTTAACTATTGTAGGGATCTATTATTATCATTCTTTATCGAATCTTCTAGCTTTTAGATCCAAGTGCTACGGAGTATTATTAAATTTAAGCTTTTCAAAGCTTTTTGGAATCTTCCTAAGCTTTTTAGAGTTTCCAGAGCTCTTTCAAGTCTCTTTCGTGTTTTTAGGGTTTTTAGGAAACATCCAAAGATAATCTTCATTATTGTA
>NW_020627242.1:0-1308 GCF_003573695.1 Papaver somniferum | reverse complement strand
TTTTTGGAATTTAACCAAACCATCAGGCGGGAATTGATTTTCCTTTTGAAATCATCCCGCCCAGTAAAATTCATTTTCATCACCCGCCAAACAAAAGATTTTTGGTGTTTTTCTTTTTTTATTTCCAAATTTTTGATGTGTAACCAATATGGTTAGTTTCCTTATTTTATGAGAGAATATATCGTAGACAGTTATGATAAAATTGTTTCCCAAAATTTTCGAAATTTAGTTTCCTATCTCTAACCAACTCGAGAAGAGGCTATAGAAAAAAATTACTTTCTTATTTAAAATAATATTTTCTTTAATAATTTTAAGCTAGGTTGTCTCCTGTATTATTCTTGGTTTAGGGAGGAAACGTATGAATTGTTAGTGGCACCTATGTAGGAAAATTATTATTCTAATCATAAAGTAAGCTACTAAAGATAAATAAACTAAACCCATCCATTTTCATGTTCATCATTTCCAGAAAACATAAAAGTTCAACGTGAATCATTCATCATATAAATGTCAACCTATCTATCAGCGTAAAAAACCTGCATCTAGTGCAGTACTTAAAAAATAAATACAACCACCACTGAAAACAAAATGGTCAGACGAAATGCTTTATATTAAAAATATGTAAACTAAAAGTTCACACATCAAAAACCCTGTTCAAAAAGCAAAGAACTTGTTAGATGAGTCTGGTTCTTTGTCAGATTAGTCTGGTTCTTTATCAGATTAGTCTGGTTCCTCATTCTCATCAAAATCCATGCAAAAATCATTATCATTAACATCGTCGTATAGCAGTACTTTACTTTCAATAGAACTTTACTTGTTCAAACTCGTATTTTTGTTAAAATTATTGGCAAGGAGATAATAAGATGAGACCTAAAGTGATAAATTGATTCTTATTGTTTACAGGGGGGAACAAATGTATTTTTTTTACATTTCCTTCGTTCTTTCATCTAATTATATTTATTTTTCCAAGAGAATGAACACCTCATAAATAAATAAATTTGCAAGAGTATATTGCATTCTATAAAGTCTGTGAACTTAAATAATTGTCTGATTTATTTCATGATTCCAATACCTAAATAATAAAAGAATTCATAAACATCACCTTCTTCTAAATGACAAAATTAGCAAACGAAACAAGAAATGAAAACAACTTTCAAAGCGTCCACAAACCCTATCATCAAAAAAAAAAAAAAAAAAAACCATATCAAATGAACCATCCCCCATCTTCAAACAATTCTTCTCGCAATGCTGAGGTGAACTTGATCACTCCAACCAGCAGGCTTGGGCGCCTTGTCATCCTCAGATTTGCCA
>NW_020627241.1:0-368 GCF_003573695.1 Papaver somniferum | reverse complement strand
ATACAAGATAGATTAAATTTGTTAAGATTTGGATTAGTTCTACATGGTCTTTCATCCTTCTTCTAGTGAGAAATTTGACTTCCTTCATATCTCTTGAATCAACGTACATAGAAATGCAATTTTTACTAGAGCTATTGCCTAAGAACATATTAATTGTAATTATAAAATATTTTTCAAACTTTTTCTGTTAAAGATGAGTTTATGAAGTTTACAATTTAGTCTCAAAAATCAATTTCCGACTTATAACGAAGTATGTAGACTTTTTTGAGTTGACGTTTATAAAATTCAAAATTTTTATGAACTCTTTCTTTTTTGGTTGGCTTTGTCTTTTTATTTGATCCAAGATAGATGAAATTTGTTAGGATTCG
>NW_020627240.1:0-1402 GCF_003573695.1 Papaver somniferum | reverse complement strand
TTTTTTTTGGATCAAACGGTAGCTGGGCCTGGGTCTGGGCCCCCACCCGTAACCCAGCCAGCCGGCCGGCCCCACTGCCTAGCTCGACCCGCTACCTCCACTAACAAGTACAACATACTTTGCTCCACATGGGAGTCGAACAGGTGACCTCCCCTATAGGGGAGGGATGGACAACCACTGTTCTACGACAGTGTTACCGAATAAACTAATTTATTTTTATCTTTTAACGTTGAACTTCATCAACTTTGCAGAAAGAGGGTGCGTTTCTAGCCGCGCTACTTTGAGACCAAAGTAGTTAATACCGTTTATCGGTCTCGTATCGATCGGGTATGATACACCTATATAGAAGATATTATCGGTTTTTCTCGACGATACATCGTTAAAATTAGAATTTTCAATATTTACAAAAGCATGTTCAAGCACAAATAGTCATAAACGTATCTCAAAATTTTAAGATAAAATGTGGTTTATCATAGGATTGTTTGTAAAACAATCAAAAACAAAAACCTCATCTAATTGTCGTCGATAGAAAAAAAAACTGACCAGAAAAAGAAAAAAAGATGGAAGTGAAGATAAAAAAACACCTATAAAAAATTGTGTCGAAAGAATCTAAGGAAGAGATTCAGGAGGTAGAGATGGAAAAATTATGGTTTTTTATTACATAAACACTCGTACTCTGATAATATAGGTGTATCAGTGAAGCCAATATATCGGTTTGTACCAGCTGATTCGGACAATATTATCGTTCAATCTTTATATCGCCGATATATACATGATAAAAATCTATAATATCGTCTGATACAACTGATATCAGTGTGCTATACTAATACCCAGCATTTTTGAGAGACTACCTTGCTTGAGACAAGGTTAGCAGAACCTCAGACTCATTGACTAAAGCAACCATATAATCCGAAGCATTCGACACAGGCCCAACAATATGCAATGCGAAATTAAGATTTTTTTTCTTCTACTAGAAATCATAATTTTATGCATCACATTTCTTAATTAATAGTGTAATATTTTATCTTTCCATACAAAAAAGACATGACTGGAAAAAAGACTAACCGAACAACCACAGAAATAAAGCACAATAGCACGTTTAGATACAATTTCTTTTTCTGACTTCTGTTTCGGGATAAAAAATTTATTTTTCTATTTCTAGAAATCGTTCTAAAATATTATTACCAAACTGATTTCTAATTTTTTAACTTTAAATCGAAAAACAATTTTTAAATGCGCATCCAAACACGCTACAAGGAACATAGAATCTCACCCGGAGTGCGTCACCTTGAGTATAAGAATACACCCCATAGAAGGTCTTGAAGTGTAGCATAATGTAAGATGATCAGGTCCTCAGCCATTTTATAATCAAGCAAATTCAATCACTAGGATCTAGTTAGGT
>NW_020627239.1:0-345 GCF_003573695.1 Papaver somniferum | reverse complement strand
TTTTAAGATTCTATATGATTACTCGTTTATGTGAACTTAAGTACCCATTCAGGGAATACGATTAATATTTATACGTAGCCTATAGCCGAGTTATAGAAACCAAACCAGGAACATGAATAGTAGGCCAGACTTGGGACTTTTATGGAAGTCCGAATTAGAACCATGTTAGGACACGACTTCTAAAGATTTGGGACGTTTCACATGGTTTGGTATGGGCCCGATTCCATCAAGCCCTATATACTGGATGATGATTCAACTAAACTCGAGACTTTTCTTCAAAAAAAAAAAAAAAAAAAAGTTAGATCCTGAAAAGTCTCGTCTTCGGTTCCTCCGAAAAGAAAAAAC
>NW_020627238.1:0-338 GCF_003573695.1 Papaver somniferum | reverse complement strand
ACTTGATAAATAATTTATTTAAGAGTTTTATTTATGGAAAAATTCTTTTTTTTGTGTTTAATTGTTTTACAAGAAACAAAACTCGTTTTATAAGAAAAAACATAAACCTAACTTGATTTGCAAGTTAATTTTCCTATAAATACAACTCGAAAAATACATGTTTCGACCCATGCTCATGCGCGTGTACCAAGCACCAAGTCCCTATCTACTGGAAATTATTTTTTCCAAGTTTTTTAACTTGATAAATAATTTATTTAAGAATTTTATTTATGGAAAGATTCTTTTTTTTTGCGTTTAATTGTTTTACAAGAAACAAAACTCGTTTTATAAGAAAAAAC
>NW_020627237.1:0-3024 GCF_003573695.1 Papaver somniferum | reverse complement strand
TAACTTTACCAATTACATTCACTATAATAAAACAACCATAATAAGAAATCTCGTACAACCCCAATTTACATAAATAAGATTCTAATGAAGTAATATGTTGACACAATATGTTGACACGCTATATGTTTGGTAACTCTGAACCCTGTGGCTATAAAACACTATGAAAAAAAGAAAGAAAGAAGTAACCATTACCATTATCCCTGGTTTTCATTTTCAAGGCCGATTCCAGTTTCAATTATAATGCCAAAATCATCGTTCCTAGTTTTAGGATCAGCTTCAACCATCTTCTTTATTCTTCTTACTTTATCGTTATTCTATGCACAATCAGTTGATGGTAGTTTTGATCTTGTTTGGAGCAAAAAGATTGTTACCGTGCAAAATGATATAGATCCAGACATAGCTTTCAAAATCCATTGCAAATCAAGTGAAAATGATCTCGGTGAGCATACCCTATATTACAAACAAAATTTCTATTGGACATTCAAAATTAATTTGATGAGGTCAACTAAATTTAATTGCGATTCAAGTTGGTATGATCCTAATGAAAAAAAGAACCACATAATGGAGTTTTTTGCTTACAAAACTTGGAGGGACTATGACAGACATTGTTTAGGTGATTGTTTTTGGAGCATTCGTCGAGATGGTGGCTACTTTGGTAAAAGTGAAGAAGATAAAGATTTTCCGTTCGAAAAGATGTTTTCTTACCAATGATTCTAATTCTAGACTGGAAGTGGATAATCAGGTAAAAAATATAATGATGGTTTTTTAGGTCCCGGTAATTAGTTTTTGGAAGAAACTAAAGATCAATCCAGTATTTCCATTTTCTCATAACTAGTTGAAATCTAATAATTTGTTGCTTCATTAAGTTGTATTTGCGGCTTCTTGATGTATTTGGTTCGTATGTGAAAATGGCAATATATATATAATTGGTACGTGCAGACTCGAATGATAACAAGTAATCATAGATATATTCTCATCTACTGCTATGTTTTTAAATTTTTATTGTTAATTATGATAAAAAATTCTGATAAGTCTCGGTGATTCTGCAATCATTTTAGTCATGGAATACTGCAAGTTACTTAGTAGCGGAGCTATGAAGGCTCAATTTGAAGGACCTAAAGCTCAAGGGACAATTATCTGGATGGTACAGTTAGTTCCCAAACCCTTAACATAACGGAGGATCTGAGTAGTGGGAACAATGCGTAAGGTCAAATGACTCAAATCAGCTTGAATTTGTCCGTTAATTTAGTCTTGGAAACAATGTCACTGTGTCGAATACAAAATTTCACTACGTCCACATTAGAAACAATAAAGGATGCTTAATTGATACATCGTCATCGCCTGGTGTCTCACCTTACTTGGCACCGCACTGAGCACCATATTGTTTACAAATCAAAAAAAAAAACAACACCGCACTAAGCACTGATATTTGGATTCAGCTTTGTTACTCTCTTTGTGTCGACTCTGGACAGGTCATCTACGTATCGTCAACTTCATTGCTCTCTTTTTTTTGGTTGCATTTGGATACTGATTTTATCTTGCAATTTAGGTTGTCAGTGGCGGACCTAGAAATCTATTTCACTGAGTCAAAGCTGTAACATAGTTGGCGGGCGAAGGCCCCCCGAAATTTTAGGGCTATTCTAAATTTTGTACCAGTTCTAAACATCAAGTAACAAAGCCTGATACATGATCCTAGTAATGATTTTCACAAACAAAATTCTAAAAAGAGAGTAAAAATTAGTTTCCAAAGAAATCTTAATAATTGTTGTGACAAATAAAACTTCTGAAGAAATTTAGAAGGATCAATTGAGTTTCTAAAGTATTATAGAAGGGTCAATTGAGGTGTCAAAGAAATTTAGAGGGGTCAACACTTACAATTATCGCTACCCATACACCGGCAACCAAAATACCCCACTTGACCCTATACAAGTCCGCCTATGAGGGTTGTGCACCTTCCACCAGTTGATAAGATGATGATTTACTATCAAATTCTTTCTTAAAATTGTACTAAATTTCATGGATAGGACGGGGTTACAGAAATGCTTCTCTTGATAATATGATGATCCACTATCAAATTCTTTGTTGTTAGTCCTCCTCTAAACCAGTCTTAATTGTCTATTTAGACGTTTCATCATGTGATATATACTTTCACAGGAGCCTGCAAACAGTTTGCTAAACTGCTAATTGCAGAACCAATTTGTTTTTTAAAGATACGGAATAGAGAGCACAAAAGTTTCATCAAGATAGTTATTAAAGGAACAGCAATGGGTTGTTTTCTTGGATGTTGAAACTTTGCAAAGATGATTTTGCTATTGCGTGGCACTCTTCTCCCTAAAAGCATAGCTGCATAAGATTAGAAGATATCCCTGTGAAGCAGTGCAGGTTAAGTCTGTCAGTGGGGCAGGATAAAACAGTCACATGCTTAATGTGCTTAGTCTGCACGTATGAACTAACGTGTTTCTCTGTACGGACAACTATAAGCTTTCTGTGAGAAAAATCTTGTTCCCGTGCTTTAATCACCATTATCACCATGTTATCACTCCCAGGTCTCAAGTGGGATTTTATGGTTGACCCACACAACTCTCCAGTCAACCTGAATAGGTCGACATAGTTGGCTTGAATCAGCTCCGTGTGGTTAGGTTAAAATAGGCCGAGGAACTTCACACTAAACAAAAACAAACAGAACCGTTTCATTGCGTTTCTCGGCACAAAACCTTAACTCTCTCTCTCCATATTTCTCTTCTTCTGCCGCATTATCCCTTCTCTTACTGAACTTTAGGGTTTCAATGGGGAACGCTAATATGCTTCCAGAAGATATGATGTTAGAAATCTTATCCCGTGTTCCTACTGAATCTGTTTTGGAGTGCAAATTGGTATCAAAACCGTGGAGAAATCTGGTTCAACTTCCACCTTGAATCTGTTTGTTTGCAGCTGACTCGGCGTCTGGATCTGAGTCAATCCCTGACTCGGGCCGAATCAGCAGTCAGACCGTTTGTGTTCCATTTTGAGTCAGATCTGACTCGA
>NW_020627236.1:0-571 GCF_003573695.1 Papaver somniferum | reverse complement strand
TAAACAGACCTTTTAAAGTATTAACAAGTTTTTATTTTTCTTCCACAAAGTACTTAAGAAAGTCATGAATAACTTCAGCAGAGATCATATCATCCTTCTCAACATCTTCATGAGAATAAGCAAAGAAGCATGAAGCATTGGGATATCTTCATCTACAAGTGTTCTCTTCCTCCTGGAATCAACCTCAACACTTTTTTCAAGAAATCCTTTTGCAAAACCACCATAGCAAGAAGAGGAGGAAGACATTCTTTGAAAATCCAAAAACCACCAGAAGTACACGTACGTGACTTGTAACCCTAAGAGGTTGGATATTTTATCCTTAGGGACAAAAATTTAGGGTTTCAAATAAACTGTTGACTCGGGCCAGAACGAAATCCGTTCAAGTACAACGAATACCCAAGAAATAAAGTCCTTCAAACATTTTGAAAACAGGACCTAAAAACAAATTTTAATACAGTATGAAACATCTTCTTTTGAATTAACCAATACTTGATCTTAGCGGATCTGTCAATACAAGTTTAGCTATGGACGATAAGAAAATAGCTTAACTTAACAGATGCAAGCAAAAAGT
>NW_020627235.1:0-967 GCF_003573695.1 Papaver somniferum | reverse complement strand
TTGGAAACACACTCAAAATATTGAATCATGGCTCAAAAGGTGTTTTTATTGAAGAGAAATAATTATACAGCGAATCTGCAACGCTTAATGGTCGTTACAGAAGTCACCGTTACAATGAAGTGCACTTTATAAACGATAAATTGGTCCTGCTGTTGAAGAATGATAGATTTCTGCGACTGTTATCTGTGCGTCAATGTTCTTCGTCTCCTTCTTCTTCAGCGGAAGCAGCAGCAGCAGAGAGCTTTTCTGGAACTTCGCTGTATTGATTCTGTAGCTCCCCAATAAACCCCCTTTCGATCCCCAAACTCTCGACACTTCTTCTGCATGACCCAATCAATCTATTTATAACAAAAAGACCGATTAAATCTCTCCAAAATCTTCCAAAATCTCTTCCTTTCTCTTCACGACAAAGTTGCGGCAATTTCTTGTTTTAGAATTTCTACGCGTTTCTGAGCTATCCTTTTGATTCTAAACTATTCCTTAGATAGAATATGTACCTTTGGAACGAATTTCTTTCCTTTAATCTCTCTGAATATCCAAAAAAAAATCCAACAGGACCGTGTTTCCTTATTTGCTCTGTTTCCCTTTTCTGGCCATTCCAGCCCAATTTGATCGATCCAAACGCATGTATTAAACCTGTTTCGCTCTATCAAGTCCAGCCCAATCGATTTCCAGTGTTGAATCTCTTTAAAACTGCTCCAATAATCGAGTCCAAAATCTGCAGACGTGAACCCACTTTTCCCGCCAAAACCTTTATTTGATTTTGAAGAAGATCTCCCCCTATCCAGTTCCGGTATCCATTTAGCACATGCCTAGAAATGGGTTACCCCTTATCCAAAGCGAGAGTCCGAATAGAAAATGTCCTCCCAGGTGCCTTTAACCACTTTTCGAGCCAATTTCGCCGCAAAAGCTTATTTCTCCAAAAACACCTACAAAGAGATAAAATACCGAAATAAGTACAAAAATG
>NW_020627234.1:0-1293 GCF_003573695.1 Papaver somniferum | reverse complement strand
AAAGTCTCCATGTCGTTATAGACGTTGGAATATAGTCATGGCCTCATGGGTCCAAAACTTCAATAGGCATCCTAGCGTAGCTAACTTGTTTTTATACATTACCATGCACACTGTGGTTACCGTCCCAAAAAGTAGCAAAGCGAGGTATAGTGCAAGTAGATACAGTTGGAGAAGTCAGGAGTGGAAAGTGGGATGCCCACGATAATATCCACAATGGATGAAGAGAACAGTCGAAGACAATACGGAGTGCTAATGTATAAGAGTATAAGACAAGCTACTGGATATAAGACTATGTCCCAGGTATAATGTTTGACCGAAAAACTCAAAGGCTCCAACAGCCAGTAGGTCATATGCGCGTCCAAATGAATTCTAACCTTTTCTAAGCAGCAAACTTGCTTGAATAAAGAACAACCAAGAAAGTAGTTAACATGGTGATTTATCGTTCTTGCTCCTATCCACCTAATGTTCAACTATGTTCTGATTCAGTATTTCCCGTTCAAAGACTAGTTAGTCATCTATATAAGAGAGCCAGTAGTGTTTTCCATCAACTGCCGCAGTTAACTAATAGCTTTTGCTTTTAACTGTAGGACGGGTGACAAGCTGACCCCACATATAAAGGATTAAGGCGGCCTCTTGATGTTAAACAAAAAAGAACTCGAGTCAACTTCAAAGTAGCAAACTTTATGGATCAATTTGTTTACCTGATGCTGATGAAACCAATTCCATCCATAAGCGCCTAAATTGCGGATCCCATATCCCACCAGTAAAGTGTTTTATTGGCCTCCCATGCCTGCTTGCTCAAAATTGCCTGCACTTTCAAGTAAAAACAGAAAGGCTTATTTCTGCTAAAATAGAAAATAAAGAAAACTTGAGGGTCTAAATTCTAAAAAATTCAAGATGATGAAAGGAATGATTTATTTTGCTGTTAGCAATTTTGCAAATAACAAAGGCATGACATCGAAAGCGTGCAAGCAGTTCCGACCGAAAATTTCCACGTTTCAATTCTGTTTCATTGCCTCATTTAGTATGGTCTGTGGTCCCACTAACAATTTATACACGTGTTTACTTTATAGTGGTTCCTTATTTTTACACTTGTCACATGATTAACGGTTCTGTTGCTGTACTTCAGCTTTATCTACGCCCTTGATCACTTGCCATCATCTCCAATATCCTACCCCACCTCTGAGTGGAATGTTTATAAGAACAAATTTCTTAAACCATTTCTCATTTCCATTTTCTTCTAAAAACTCTCTTCTTCTCTCAATCGATTCTAAGCAAAAACCCTAGTAAGAA
>NW_020627233.1:0-696 GCF_003573695.1 Papaver somniferum | reverse complement strand
TTTTTTTTAAGGTTAAGCTGTTTCAAATGGACATAAAATCCACGTTCCTAAACGGAAATTTAAAGGAAGAGGTCTATGTCGCTCAACCTAAGGGATTTGAAAATCCTAATTTCCCAGATCATATCCTTAAGCTCAACAAGGCATTGTATGGGTTAAAACAAGCACCTCGTGCCTTGTTCGAAAAGCTAACTACATCTCTTCTTAGGAAAGGTTTTTCAAGAGGTGGAGCTGATAAAACATTGTTTACCAAATGGAGTTGGAAAGATGTTGTGATTTCTCAAGTTTATGTAGATGATATCATCTATGGATCAACATCTGAGAAACTTGCAGACGATTTTCAAGTCGCTCTTGGTAAGGAAAAATGAGCACTGTTGGTGAGTTAAAATTCTTTTTGGGATTATAGATTCAACAACATAAGGATGTAATTTAATTATCCCAAGAAAAGTATGCAAATGATCTTGTGACAACATTCGGTCTTGATAAGTCAACTCCAAAACTGACTCTTATGCCCACCACTAGTAAACTACATCGAGATGAGGAAGGAGTAAATGTGGATCAAAAACTCTATCAATCTATCATTGGAAGCCTTTTATATCTTACAACTACCAGACCTGATATTTCTTTTAGTGTTGGATGTTGTGCTAGATTTCAGGCTAATCCAAAGGAATCTCATCTTGCAGCTACAAAGAGGATCAT
>NW_020627232.1:0-1704 GCF_003573695.1 Papaver somniferum | reverse complement strand
GCCTAAAACTCGAACTAAAGCTAGGATCACAAGAATATATTCAAACTCAATTTTAATTTCCATTTAGTATTGGAAGTTGCCGGTCATTTCCATTTCGGAGAGAAATTGCAGTTATTCAATATAAAAGTGTTTAACTCTGGAGGTGGGAGAATTATCAGTGGTTACATATCGTATATGAATTCTAAACATCCCTCTTAGGTTCTGCTGTTCTCCTTATCAATGCAAGAACTGGTGATTTTTCCACACAGAAGTACTTGCTGAAACACAGTAGCAGCATTTCCTGATCAAGCATCTTATTTTAATTAGAGCAACTGGGTGTAAATTTATGAACATGTATATGGGGATGGAGGCACTGAAACTTCAATAACTCCTTCTAGCATCTGTGTGACCTGACCTTCTTCACAGATGGCCTGAATGTTGGTTCATCTTGAATACACCAGATTGCTATTGTTACCAGCCTCTCGAGTGTTCTCATGTCGTTCATCCTTTCTCCGTAAACGAAGGGCACGTCGTGTAACTCGGCGCAATAAGAATAAAAAAAATCCGGATGAAGGTACTAGCAAGAAAGATGATGTGCTGTTTAATGGAAAGATCTTTCAAGTACTGTTCTATTATCCATTATTAGGGTTCTGTCTTGGATATTATTGTTTCATTCTTATGTTATTTTATTGTTTATTATTTTGAAAAATTCTTTCTTTCTTTCTTTCTTTGTATTTTTTTTTTTAAAAAACTTCGGTTTGCTTTATGTGATCATTCGATGCAATCACTGAATGAAGTGTTTGGGTTTGATTTAGTGACATCTCATGCTAGGCATTAATTCAATGTTTCTAGTATCTGAATTTTCTTTTCCAACCTACTTTCTTACCTCCGAGCCTCTAATATTCCTCCCCCATATCTTTGAATGGCGAACTCTTGGAAATGGTAGGTCATTATACGAAAACTGTGCATAAGAAAGAGTCAGTGGTTGACACATCTGAAAGAAAATTTTACTACGGAACAAAGACCTTGTCGGGCGATTGGGTCTTAGCATGTGATGGAAAATTTTATTCAAACTATCTCCCGGATTTCAACATTAAGTTCAAACTATCTCCCGAAATTCAACATTGATGCGACACATTCAAAGTTTTTATTGTAATTTAAATGCTGAACTTTCACAAAGCTTTTTTCGTGACTTTGGCTGTTGTAGTTGGGGGAAAATTCAGTGGTCTCAGGCGTTCACGTCTTCTTAATGTGATATGTGCCCATAATGTATTCAGTAAAACCGTTGAATGTTCAAATCCTATTAATCCCCATTAATAACAATTCTATTAGAGAGTAAAAGATTTTAATGTTCAAATAATAGAAGGTATATGACGAGACTATACATATATCTAACTCCTTTAAAATCCTAAGCTCGTTAAGCTCCACGTTGAACGGTGACCATCATCGTCTTACAGAATTGCTCCGGTTCATTTTTTCCCAAAGGAGAGAAAAAAGAGGAATTCCCATATAAATTCCAGGCGCAAAACATAAAACCAAAAAAAACCCATACCAAACCCTTTTCTGTTTCGCTCATAAAACATAAAAAAAAAAAGAACAAACCCTAAAAACAAACCCTACGATATGCTTTCTTCATGGAGATGATGATACAAAGAAAAGAAAAACAACTTGCCTCTCACAAATATGCTTTTTTATATTTATCATCCCAGTAACCAAAAAAAAAAA
>NW_020627231.1:0-366 GCF_003573695.1 Papaver somniferum | reverse complement strand
AAATTAAACAAACAAGCCCACAAATAAATTATTACAAACCCAAAATAGAAAAATAAAAAGCCCAAAAAAATTGGGTTAATTATTACAAGCCCACAATTAAAAAAATTGGAAGCCCACAGGTTGGGTTCTCTCAATGAAATGGGTTTAGGCTTACCTTTATAGCACAGCCCAGCTGCTCTGATATTGTTGCAAAAACCCAGTTGGGTTTTGATTCTTTTCCTTGGTGGCGTCCCAGCAGAGGAAAAACAGGTTCAGAACGGCAGGTCCAACAACAAATGAAATGAAGCAGATGCAGATGCAAATGCTATGCAATGAAATACAAAATAGCTACGAAAAACACAGATAAAACACAGCACCAATCCCCGG
>NW_020627230.1:0-478 GCF_003573695.1 Papaver somniferum | reverse complement strand
ATGAGTTTATCTAGTTTACAATTTAGTCTCAGAAATCAATTTCCGACTTATAACGAAGTGTGTAGACTTTTTTGAGTTAAGGTATATTAAATTCAACATTTTTATGAACTCTTTCTTTTTGTGTTGGCTTTGTCTTTCTATTTGATTCAAGATAGATGAAATTTGTGAGGATTTGGATTAGTTCTGCATGGTGTTTCATCCTTCTTTTATTGTGAAATTTGACTTGCTTCATATTTTCTTGAATCAACGTACATAGAAATGCAATTTTTACAAGACGTATTGCCTTAGAACATATTAATTGTAAGTACAATACATTTTTCAAACCTTTTCTGTTAAATTTGAGTCTATCTAGTTTACAATTTAGTCTCAGAAATCAATTTCCGACATATAACGAAGTGTGTAGACTTTTTTGAGTTAACATATATTAAATTAAACATTTTTATGAACTCTTTCTTTTTGTGTTGCCTTTGTCTTTCTA
>NW_020627229.1:0-473 GCF_003573695.1 Papaver somniferum | reverse complement strand
GCCAAATGTTTGTTGCAATGTTAATTTTTTGTGAGGTAACTGATCCAAAAAGATTATGGGAAGAAAACTGGAGTTTGTTATCTGAAGGCATCGAGAAACAAGAGAGAAAGAAAAGACGCAATTTACATCTGGATCTTGATGAAGCTGAGTTGAAAAATCTAACCCTAATTGACATCGAAGAGATAATGGGGAGAAATAGCAGAACTCTTAAGGAGTTTTCATCGATTCCTTTCCCAAACAAAGAAAAACAATATGCTTACAAAAATAAATTAATAGATGAGGAGCTAGCTTATGTTATGAAAAAACTACGGAATTAGCATATTAGACTGAAGAATGGTTTGAATACGGTTCAGCGAGAAATATTTGATGTTGTTAGCCAGTCAATTAAAAAAGGGGACGGTGGATTATTCTTTGTTTATGGGAGCGGTGGTACTGGAAAAACTTATCTTTGGAACACCATAATAACCGGCTTG
>NW_020627228.1:0-483 GCF_003573695.1 Papaver somniferum | reverse complement strand
GAATGATACTAATAAAATTCCCTACAATAATGAAGATTATCTTTGGATGTTTCCTAAAAACACTAAAGAGCCCTGAAAGATCGATTAGAAACTCTAAAAAGCTCAGGAAGACTCCAAAAATCTTTGAAAAGCTTAAATTTAATATTACTCCATAGCACTGGGATCTAGAAGCTAGAAGATTCGGTAAGGAATGATAATAACAAATCCCTACAATAGTGAAGATCAACTTTGAATGTTCCCTAAAAAGCGTTGAAAACTCTAAAAATCCCTAAAATATGTAAAGAGCTCTGTAAAATCAAAAGAACTCTGAAAAACTCTAAAAAGCTCTGAAAAAGCTTTAAGTTAATTATATTGTGTAGCACTAGTATCTAAAAGCAAGGGATTCGTTAAAGCCAACTGAAAGTAACTTAACTCTTTATAATGAATGATACTAACAAAATTCCCTACAATAATGAAGATTATCTTTGGATGTTTCCTAAAAAC
>NW_020627227.1:0-796 GCF_003573695.1 Papaver somniferum | reverse complement strand
TTTTCACCCCCAAACCTAAACTAAACATTGTCCTCAATGTTTCAAAAGATAAACATAATTATAACACATACCATGAGACGATGCTAAGTGTAGAAAAAGGAAAGAGATTACCGGATATTGGCGAAAGCAAGTTTTGAACTCCATTATTCATGCACAACCCAACATTAACTCAACTGAAAATATATTGGATTAGCACAATGTAAAAGAAACATAAGATTCCACTAAACATTACCTACCAGATTATATACAAAAAATTCACTATATACATACAGTCTAAAGAGTTGAGGATCAACCCAAAAGACAAAGTGCTGAAACATAGACAGTTTCATACAACTATAATTGGACTGAAATGAGAGTGAGAGTGAAAAACCAAATGAGCTACCCCTAAACCTGGATTTTACACTAGATATACTTTTAGATACAAAATCTCGCAGTTTTGGAGGTTCATCATGCACAAGGTCTAATTTAAAATGAACTTTGCTAGGGACGGGCAAACATGCATATTCCAACTGTGGCTCCTCATAAATATTGTATTTAGATGCAAAATAGTCCAAAAGGACTTGGGAGGCACACAGTTCCAGGCCTAGATTAGGTATTCTCAGAAAGGTTGGTTTGACAATATTGTTACAAACCAAATCTAGGTTGGGTGCAAGGCCATCAGACTATGACTTAGGCAGGAAGGTGACATCTAAGTTTCTCACATGCATGAGATCAAGAGTACCAATATTATCAGTCACATCAGCATCTTCTAAGTCACAATCAAGTTGTGTAGCATGCTCATCATCACAAAACAATT
>NW_020627226.1:0-398 GCF_003573695.1 Papaver somniferum | reverse complement strand
AAGGCGTGCGACGATCAACGACTACCCTTCAATCCTAGATGCAAATCCTAGCCGTCCAAGGTCGCCAAACAATGCATGGTAACCTTTGGCCCAAAACCCTAGTTTTGGCCACGCCAAACTGCGCCAAGGCATGCTATGCCACATGTGCCAATGACATGACAACCACCTTGCCGCGGCATACCATGCCGGCCTTCCCTTTGAGGCTACCAAAACGAAGGCGTGCGACGATCAACGACCACCCTTCAATCCTAGATGCAAATCCTAGCCGTCCAAGGTCGCCAAACAACGCATGGTAACCTTTGGCCCAAAACTCTAGTTTTGGCCACGCCAAACCGCGCCAAGGCATGCCATGCCACATGTGCCAATGGCATGCCAACCACCTTGCCGCGCCATACCAT
>NW_020627225.1:0-319 GCF_003573695.1 Papaver somniferum | reverse complement strand
GTGTCATCGTTATTTGTCTTTAAAACGAAGGATTATTCCGATTTCATGAAAATTCACTTCTTTTATGATAAAACCGTGGCACACATGAAAGATCATACACTAATTTTTATCACTGGACCTAGGTTCATATTAAAAAAAAATCTCTCATAAATCAGGGATTATAGTTAGTTTTCAAAACTAACGATCGAACGAACATACGTTTTCAAAAACGAGGGTTTTTCATAAAACTCACACTAATATGCACACATGTATATAACTTCATCATGATCAAAACATGAACAACTCATGAGGATCATAAACATCATCAAAAAAAAAAAAA
>NW_020627224.1:0-759 GCF_003573695.1 Papaver somniferum | reverse complement strand
AAAAAAAAAAACTACCACCAGTTCATATTCAAAAGTAATAGCAGTTCATAAACCATAAAAAACATAAACTAAAAAATAAAAGTTCAAGCATACTACTCCAACAGTAATTGACGACGGGTAGTTTTGTTATGATTTCCAATTTTCTTGCAATTAGAGCACTTCATAGGCCTCCTCCCTTCCTCATAAGCACTGCGAATACGCTTCTTTGGTGGCCTTCCTGGAGCTGGCCTTGGAATACCGGGAAGAACTCTATCTTCAGGTTCATATACTTCAGACACATCAAAGTTGGGAATGGGTCAAATTGCAGGAGCATAAGAATTACGAAAATGATTTGAACCAAAGTAAGGCTGAGTATACATCAAAATCTCAGCACCCTTGAGAGTAATAGCATCAATGGTGTGATCACAAGGGAAACCAAACACTTTCCATCTCTGGAAAGTAGAGGTCATCTGCATAAGATCAACAACATGAGAGCTGGGATAATCTACCTCATAGATATCGTTACATGACTCGGTAACATTTCATGGACGACCTATATCGACATGTTCCTTGAGTATAGATTTGTAAATGAGAGTCAAACTATCTAGATAAGTTTTACCAAGCTCGCGCCTTTCCGAACTCATCCTCGTAATATTTATCATGATCTCATCAACAAGGGAAGTTGGAGGCAAATTCCTTTCGCGATGAATACAGCTATTGAAAGATTCTGCAATACTTGATGAGTGTGTCCCGTACCTACATACTACGAAGAAAACATTT
>NW_020627223.1:0-1188 GCF_003573695.1 Papaver somniferum | reverse complement strand
TTTAGGGCTTTTGATACTTCATTATTGCGATTAACAATTGATGTTTTGAAAATCTAATTTAGGCAATGATTAGAATCACAATTTCTTTTGATTGGAGTTATATTGTCTAGAATTGCATGATAAAAATTAACATTAAATTACATGAATTTTGGTGAATGGTGAAATCCTGAACCCCAGTCTCTCTAATATAATCAGTTTTAATTTGCTTTATTTTATTTAGTTTTAAAATTTAAATCTAAAAGCACAACCTTCACAAGTCTTGAACGAACTCTATTATTTATTACTACAACAACTTTGAAATTACATCACTGGGTTCGCGGACCCTTTTCCGGTTTTCCTGAGCCGCAAAGTACGCATACTTTGGTTCAAGGAATAAGGACTTATACATATATGAGTTATCACACAATGCTTATATCCAACAAGGGTTATTATAATATAAATTCTCATTTCAATCATTGAAACATTCTTAGAGGACGTTATATAGTTGTTGTTCACAAACCATTTTTCGTCAAAGCCATTTCCAAGTGATTGAAACTTAACATGACTTTCTTCACTAGTAAAGATGAACTTGGCCAAACCGAAAGCTTGCCAACACATATTTCGAAAAATAGATAAGCGAGATAAACTCGGCTCGAAATAGAAAATGTGCATAATCAAAGTCTATATTGCAAAACGACTTTTGTCTCAAGATAGGAGATAGAGTAGATAGATTTTTGAGTGATAGATAAGTTCAAGTCTCCACATACCTTTTAGTCGATGAAGTTCCACCAGTTCCTTGAGTAGTTCTTCGTCTTTGTATGATGATCGCCATGGAGTATTGAGCTCAACTACACTTTCTATCCTAGTCCGAGACTTAGCTATAAGTAGACTAGAAATCAAGAGTTATAGTTTTGATCACTAACATTGATAAACATGCTTGAGATAGGAACGCATGCGAGTTCGACCGAGCAGTGCTCTAACAATCTCCCCCTTTGTCAATTTTATGACAAAACTATCAATAAATATGGAATACAAAAATAGATAAATAAACTTTTGTAGCTTCTCTTCCACATTCCTGATCTTCTTGGTTCTTCAATATTAACTCGAAATCTTCGTCACTTCCAAGTACTCCAATGATCCCAAAGGTTGTAAGTTTAGTATCACCATTGTTGAAAATCCGTAGTCATAACAATGAGAAAACAATAATTC
>NW_020627222.1:0-396 GCF_003573695.1 Papaver somniferum | reverse complement strand
CCTAGTGAACGGTATATAATCCGAGTTTTTGAGAAAATCACCAGAAAAAAATAACATCAAACATTTTCTTTGAATTTTTTTTATGCATGGCCAGATTAATAAATTTATTTTTATTAACACTAGCCGTCATGTCTAACTTCCAAGAGGAGATATGTTATTTATTATTTTTGAGAATAAATCTCACCTTTTGCCCCTGATAAATCTACCCAGCAAGCTCCTTTCGAAGAAACATGACTCACATCATTAATAACATTATTACCAGGAGTGGTAGCGATGCGTATCTTAATATGCAACATGTAATATAGGAGTAGTAAGGATCTTACCAGAACTTAGAAAACCTAATTAAGAATAAAAACATACTAAAATCAAAGAAATAAAAAACTTAGATTTGGAAAA
>NW_020627221.1:0-343 GCF_003573695.1 Papaver somniferum | reverse complement strand
CGCATTTATGTGTCTAATATGTCTCAATTGTATGTATTGTTAGTGCTCGATTTTGTATTTATTTTGTTATTTTATGTCTTTGTAGGTATTTATAGAGAAATAAGCTCTTGCAACAAAATTGGCTCGAAAAGTGGTGTTTTACACCCCAGGATAAAGTACTAAAGGCACCCTAGAAATGCACCGGAAGCACCCTGTGCCGGAGAAACCCCAGAAAAATTACTATTTGCACCCCATAAGGAAAGTGCTAAAGGGAAACCCGTACAGGATTAGGGGGAGGACATCTTCTTCTCAAATTCAAAACCAATTTTGGCGGGAAAACATTTCACTTCACTGGAAGAATTTC
>NW_020627220.1:0-636 GCF_003573695.1 Papaver somniferum | reverse complement strand
TAATGATCAGGACATGTTGGTCTATAGACCCACATGATCTTGATATGTTAGCCAAGTTTTGAAGGCTAGGCCTCATAAATACGAATTTTCTACTTAGAGCAGTTTCGAGTGTACATTCGAATAATACACACTCGAAAAGACTCGAACGCTATAATTTAGCTCAAGAGGTGTCTATTTTGATTGAATACGTGATATTTATCAGGACATGTTGGTCTATAGACCCACATGATCTTAATATTTTAGCCAAGTTTTGAAGCATAGGCCTCATAAACAAGAATTTTCTACTTAGAGAGCAGTTTCGAGTGTACATTCGAATAATACACACTCGAAACGACTTGGACGCTATAATTTAGCTCAACAGGTTTCTATTTTTACTGGAAACATGCTAATGATCAGGGCATGTTGGTCTATAAACCCAGATGATCTTTATATTTTAGAAATTTTTTCAAATCTAGGCCTCAGAAACAAGATTTGTCTACTTAGAGAAGTTTCGAGTGTACATTCGAAAAATACACACTCGAAAAGACTCGAACGCTATAATTTAGCTCAAGAGGTGTCTATTTTGATTGAAAACATGCTAATTATCAGGACATGTTGGTCTATAGACCCACATGATCTTGATATTTTATCCAAGTA
>NW_020627219.1:0-396 GCF_003573695.1 Papaver somniferum | reverse complement strand
GAAGTGTGTATACCTTTTTGAGTTAACGTATAAAAAATTCAACATTTTTATGAATTCTTTATTTTTTATTGGTTTTGTCTTTCAATTTCATTCAAATAGATGAAATTTATTAGAATTTGGATTAGTTCTGGCTGGTTTTTCATTCTTCTTCTATTGTGAAATTTGACTTCCTTCATATTTTCTTGAATCAACATACATAGAAATGCAATTTTTGCTAGACATACTCCCTTAGAACATATTAATTGTGATTACAATACATTTTTCGAACTTTTTCTGTTAAAGATGAGTTTATCTAGTTTACAATTTAGTCTCAGAAATCAACTTCGGACTTATAACGAAGTGTGTATACCTTTTTGAGTTAACGTATAAAAAATTCAACATTTTTATGAACTCTTT
>NW_020627218.1:0-349 GCF_003573695.1 Papaver somniferum | reverse complement strand
TTTTAAAAAAAAAAAAAAAAAAAAAAAAAATTTACTTTTCTCCCATTTTAAACCAAATTTTTTCTTTCTCCCATCTTAAACCAAAAGTTTTCTACTTTGCTCCCATTTTAACAACCAAATTTTTTCTTCTTTATCCCATTAAAACCAAACTTGCTCCCAAATTTTAAAAAAAACCAAATTTTCAAATGTCTCCCACTAAAACCAAATTTTTCCCAAAAATCCAAACCCATTAAAAACCAAATTTTGGGCTTTGTAACATAGTTACTTAGCTTTTGAGCCAATCATGTCTGGATATTGGTCTGCTCCTGGGGATGGAAATAAAACTCTTAGAGAACTTGCTTATGGGCAT
>NW_020627217.1:0-297 GCF_003573695.1 Papaver somniferum | reverse complement strand
CTAGAATCAGGGTGCCTAAATATCTAGACTAAGACTCCTAATAAAAATACATATTTGCACAAGAGTCAACATTTCAAGGTAAATGAGCTCCATTTTTATGATTTTTCATTTTTTTTTAATTTTTTATTGAATTTTGATTTTTTTAATTTTTTTGGAATTTTTCAATTTTTTTTTCAAAAAGAAGAAGGAGTTCGTTTTCAATTATGGCAAATTATCATGGTATTCTACTCTATACCCCCAAACCTAAACTAAACATTGTCCTCAATGTTTCAAAATATGGAAAGAATTATAAAACAA
>NW_020627216.1:0-303 GCF_003573695.1 Papaver somniferum | reverse complement strand
TTGTTTCTTGTAAAACAATTAAACACAAAACAAAGAATTTATTCCATAAATAAAACTATTAAATAAATTATTTATCAAGTTAAAAACTTGCAAAAAATAATTTCAAGTAGACACGGACTTGGTGCTTGGTACACGCGCATGGGCATGGGTCGAAATATAAGAAAGAAGATGAAGAAAAGTAGACCTAGAGATAGTCGCTGCTTGTGTGTTTTGAAAAAAGATTTTCGAGTTGTATTTATAGGAAAATTAACTTGCAAATCAAGTTAGGTTTAGGTTTTTTCTTATAAAACGAGTTTTGTTTCT
>NW_020627215.1:0-895 GCF_003573695.1 Papaver somniferum | reverse complement strand
TAGTTTCGTAGCAGGCTTATTATCAATAACTCATAGTTCTTTAAGATTAGAGAATTAATAGATGCCACCTAGACCGCTAAAAACTGTTTAAAACATTTAATAATATCCTAAAACTGGTAAATTTATGAGGATGGTTCAAAAGAATATACAAAAAAGAATAGGTAACGGCTTAGTTTCGTAGTAGGCTTATTATCAATAACTCATAGTTCTTTAAGATTAGAGAATTAATAGTTGTCACTTGGACCGCTAGAAACTGTTTAAAACATCTAATAATATACTAAAACTGGTAAATTTAAGAGGATGGTTCAAAAGAATACACAAAAGTATAGGTAGTTGCTTAGTTTCGTAGTAGGCTTATTATCAATAACTCATAGTTCTTTAAGATTAGAGAATTAATAGATGTCACCTGGACCGCTAGCTATTATTTAAAACTTATAATTAGATACTAAAACTGGTAAATTTAAGAGGATGGTTCAAAAGAATACACAAAAGTATAGGTAACGACTTAGTTTCGTAGTAGGCGTATTATCAATAACTCATAGTTCATTAAGATTAAAGAATTAATAGATATCACCTGGACTTCTAGAAACTGTTTAAAACATCTAATAATAAACTAAAACTAGTATATTTAAGAGATGGTTCAAAAGAATACACAAAAGTATAGGTAACGGCTTAGTTTCGTAGTAGTCTTATTATCAATAACTCATAGTTCATTAAGATTAAAGAATTAATAGATGTCACCTGGACCGCTAGAAATTGTTTGAAACATCTAAAAATAAACTAAAACTGGTAAATTTAAGAGGAAGGTTCAAAAGAATACACAAAAGTATAGGCAGCTGCTTAGTTTTGTAGTAGCCTTATTATCTATAACTCATAGTTATTTAAGATTAGAGAA
>NW_020627214.1:0-547 GCF_003573695.1 Papaver somniferum | reverse complement strand
TTTTTTTTTTTGGAATAGAAGGTTAAAATTTTATTCAAAACACAAAAAGAAAACAAAAGGGTAGGCACTAAAAATAATATAACGGGAGACGACAAAGAAGCCAAAATCAGAATTTCAGAAAGAAAAACAATAGCCTACAAAACCGAAGCATAGACTACAACAACACTGAAACTAAGCCCCTAGTACTATTTGGCAGGGGGCGTACGAATTTGATAGCTTTGGCCCTTCAAAAATGAATCGACATGCATTCTTGAATATCTTAAGACACCCCTGTCAAAGTTTCCCTGTGATTGGAGATTGGTTCCCCTCAAAAATGAATGAACATGCATTCTTGAATTTCACAAGGCCCCCTGTCAGCTTCCTGTGATTGGAGATTGGTGGGAGTAACATTTTACGTGATTCTTTTGGAATTACCCAAAGTACCAGAAAGGACCAAACCCATATCGTTAAGATGATGTACTTATTTTATTTTTTAATGAATGATTTTTTTAGGGACCATGTTTTTATTAGGGCACCTTCCCTATAGTGATAAGGGGTGTCCTAAAAC
>NW_020627213.1:0-490 GCF_003573695.1 Papaver somniferum | reverse complement strand
AAAATATTTAAGTGTATACCGTAAATAATATGGTAAAATAGGTAGGTAAAGATCCTCCAATTTGCATGCTGCACGTTCTATGTTTATAATTTTCTCAGTCAAATCTTGTTATCCTGCTGCATAATTTTCTGCTTTAACGGCTATAAATGACCGGAGTTAGATGCGATGCAATTAATATTCATTCCATACTGAAGATTTTTTTTGTTCGTACCCGAATTCAGAAAATAAATCAAAAGGAATAAAAAAATAATCAAAATGATAGGTAAAAAGCGGAGTACGTGTTGCTGCAGTTGTTATAACGGTGCTAAAGTAAAAAACTATATTTGTATAAAACGGAGTACGTGTTGGTGCAGTTGAAAATAAAAATCGTAAGAACTGTTGTGGCCCCAATTAGAATTAAGTGAACTAAAACACACTACTATATTTGTGTGTTCTGTCCAATTAGAATTAATATCTAAAACCAAAGCTTGATTCATCCAATTAACATAAT
>NW_020627212.1:0-449 GCF_003573695.1 Papaver somniferum | reverse complement strand
TGTGGATGCTTGCATGGTCGAAATCTTCTGGAGCCATTGGGTGAAGTAGACGAGCTGAGAGCGTTCCGTTACCGATGTGCTGCTATCAAGTCTTTAAGGATTTTGTTCCAAGCGACATCCTTTGCACCATCTTCTGAATCGTGGACTATTGCATGGAACGGGATGTGGTGAGCAGTTCCCAGTTATACTTATGTTAGATCCGATGGCGTGGCCAGATATGTGAATGTATCTCTGTGGCGTACTTTTGGGGTCTTTGATGCGCGTGTACGTCTTCATGTTGAGAAATTCTTGCGGCTCGTAAAACTTAGACAGGGATGATTTTGAAATCGGGAATAACCTGGTTGAGGGCAGTGAAGGCACCCCATTCTGGTGGTCCCCATGTGTCATTATCCTGAGCTTATTTTCTCGTGGAAGTGCTTCTGCTGCATTCGCTGGTAAGGTGGTGTCTG
>NW_020627211.1:0-1035 GCF_003573695.1 Papaver somniferum | reverse complement strand
TTCATTAAGATTAAAGAGTAATATATGTCACCTGGACCGCTAGATATTATTTAAAACATCTAATCATATTCTAAAACTGGTAAAGAGGATGGTTCAAAAGAATAGACAAAAGTAAAGCTAGCTCCTTAGTTTCGTAGTATACTTATTACCAATAACTCATATGTTCATTAAGATTAAAGAATTATTAGATGTCACCTGGACCATTAGGAACTGTTTAAAACATCTAATAATATTCTAAAACTGGTAAATTTAAGAGGATGGTTTACACAAAAGTATAGCTAGCTCATTAGTTTCGTATTAGGATTATTATCGATAACTCATAGTTCTTTAAGATTAGAGAATTAATAGATGTCACCTAGACCGCTGGAAACTGTTTAAAACATCTAATAATATACTAAAACTAGTAAATTTAAGAGGATGCTCAAAAAGAATACACAAAAGTATAGGTGACTGCTTAGTTTCGTAGTATGCTTATTAACAATAACTCATAGTTCTTTAAGATTATAGAATTAATAGATGTCACTTGGACTTCAAGAAACTGTTTAAAACATCTAATAATATACTATAAATGGTAAATTTAAGAGGATGGTTCAAAAGAATAGACAAAAGTAAATATATCTCCTTAGTTTCGTAGTTGGCTTATTATCAATAACACATAGTTCATTAAGATTAGAGAATTAAAAGTTGACACTTGGACCGCTAGAAACTGTTTAAAACATCTAATAATATAATAAAACTGGTAAATTTAATAGGATGGTTCAAAATAATACACAAAAGTATAGGTAACGGCTTAGATTTGTAGTAGCCTTATTATCAATACCTTATAGTTCATTAAGATTAAAGAATTAATAGATTTTTCCTGGACCTTAGAAACTGTTTAAAACATCTAATAATAAAATAAAACTTGTAAATTTAAGAGGATGCTTTAAAAGAATACACAAAAGTTTAGGTAATGGCTTAGTTTCGTAGTAGGCTTATTATCAATAACTCATAGTTCATTAAGATTAAAGAATTAATAGAATTCACCTGGACCAC
>NW_020627210.1:0-274 GCF_003573695.1 Papaver somniferum | reverse complement strand
TAACCGAACTTTGGTGTACAAAGTTCGGTTGGTTCGCAAACTGCATGCACTTTTGATCTAACCGAACTTTACATAATATAAGAGTATATAAGTTTACAAAGTTCGGTTCTTTCGCAAACTTGAACCTAACAGCTAACCAACCGAAGTCTGAGTTCGGTTTCCGCGATAAAATTGTGAAGTTACCGAACTTAACAAACAAAAAAAATGTGAAGTTCCAGCGTCTATTGGCTAAGTTCGGTTACTTTGTAGTTTTAAAAGTTTTTGCGAACAAACC
>NW_020627209.1:0-4459 GCF_003573695.1 Papaver somniferum | reverse complement strand
TTTTTCTTCAAATTCTTCCTGTTTATAAGGCAAGAAGATATTCTTATCTTAAAGATAATAAATCATTTACCGGTGGAACCAAATTTCCCGCAAATATTCTTTTTGAATGTTGAAGATGAAGGGTGCCTCTTATCCTTCTGTTGGGGTGTCGATAGTAATTTGGGTGTTGAGAACAAATTTGGGCTACACATAACCGCGGGTTCCCCTTAGCCAAATCTGAGGTCCGCTTAGCAAATGTCCTCCGGGGGTGCCTTTAGCAGTTTTTCGAGCCGATTCTTCTAAAAACGTTTATTTTCCAACAATACCTACAAACACACAAAACACCAAAATTAGTACAAAATCGAGTACCAACAATACGAAACATTGAGGACAAATTCGACATAAAAATGCGTCTATCATGACTCCACAATAATTTGTTCTACTACCATATAGTTAAGTTATTGTGAGGTGATTGATATTTCTAGGTTGTTCTTCGGGAATACAAGATCGGATTATCAATTGGTTCTTGTTCACCTTGATTTATCAAAAGACGGAAAAAAAACTTCGTAGGTATTTCTGTGGGAGACAGATGTATCTATCAGAATAGACTTTTCTGTGGGAGACAGATTTGTTTATAAATTTTTCGACTTTTGGTCATAACAACTCTTAGTTGTGGGTGAGATCAACTAAGGGAATCAAGTGCGTAGAGTCCTGCTGGGATTCAGAGACGTAAGGAACGCGACTGTACCTTCATCAGTGTGAGACTTGGTTTGGGCTCAACTACATTCCAGTCTGAAGTTAACTTGTAGTAGGCTAGTGTCTGTAGCGGCTTAATACAGTGTGGTGTTCAAATCTAGACTAGGTCCCGGGGTTTTTCTGCATTTGCGGTTCCTCGTTAATAAAACTTCTGGTGTTTGTGTTATTTCTTTTCCACATTATATTTGTTTATATAATTGAAATATCACCGGTTGTGCTTAGTTCAATCAATTGGTAAATCCAACATTTGGTTGTTGATTGAAATTGATTGACATTTGAACATTGGTCTTTGGTACCGTTCAAGTTGTTTCTCATAATAATCAGGCTCACGGATTTCTATCTGTTTGATGAAACAGAGATATAACTCTTGTATATATTTCCTTGATTGAGTCTGATTGTTTGGTTGATTCTCTTGGAATTATATTGGAGTTAGTCCATACAGATTGTCGAACAAAATATTGGGAGTGGTTGTTAGACACCCACTTTTTCTATTGGAATTATATTGGAGTTAGTCCATACAGGAGTTAGTCCTACTCCTCAAAACAAAAGCTCCTGCCCCAGTCACCACAGCTCTCTGCTCCCTTTTTTGGTCATTATGGATAGCCAGGAACGACCCAGTCTATCGCCACCAACTTCCAAATCCGACGAATATAACGTAGATGACCATCAAACTCCAGCCGGAATATACCTGGGCTAAAAACCACCTACCGCAGGTACTGCCTGAGATGCAACCCTATCCAAACCTAGCGCAAATAACACTAGCAACAACAACTATCTTCGTGGGATGGCTCAAACCCCACTTAGATTGGATCAAAATTAACACGGACGGAGCAGCAAGGGGATATCCCGGAATAGCGGGAGTAGGTATTATATGTCGAAACAAGGGGGCCGACACAATCTTAGCAATAACACAACCACTGAGTATCACCACTGCACTTACATCGGAAACTTGGGCCATGCTCACTGCTTCTAGGACGGCAACGGAACGGGGATGGCCAAAAGTTCAATTTGAACAGACTCGTAGAACTTAACGTGATTTTTAACCTCGGACGGCGACGCTCCATGGTATATTTCTGTTCAGATTGCAGAAATCAAGTATAAATTTATCCAAATTCAGCAATATACCATTAGACACGTATACAAATAAGGAAATCAAGTAACAGACGGTCTGACAAATCGAGCGGCAGATGATTGCTTTATGAGGAAGTTCACAACAACAATGTAGGACAACGTAATCCTCCCACCCATAAGTTCGATTGTTATAACAGACTCTATGGGCATAACATTTCCATGTACAATCTCAATTTAACTTAATAAAATGCATGTTTCATAAAGAAAGAAGAAGAAGAAAAAGAAAAAAAAAACAATCTTAACCTAGCTTTGGAGTCGACTTGTTGTATTCGAGGGATGTAAAGTATTAGTATTTGAGGGACACTTCACTTTACAAAAGCTTTAGTATTCGAGGGACACTTAACTTTACAAAAGCTTTACACAAAATTGGGTAGTGCAACTTTTTTTCCCTTTGAGATATCAAATGCACATGCTCTGCCTGCACTTGGGTCCTTTCTTTTGAGCCCACCATAAACAAATTTTAAAGTCTTACATCCGAAAATATTACTTTCAAAACTATACTAATAAAACCGAACATTCGTCGCATGGTTGAGCTATCTAGAATGAGAAATATGCTGGTGTCGTACGCTTAATCAATGCAATTATATCCAACTTAGTAAAACTAGGGGTGTTTAAATGACAACTATGCAATAATCAACGATTGGTTACTACTCAATGTTGGCTATCAATGTTTTTGGTAATACGACTCTATGATTAAAGTGGCATGGCTCCATAAGCAGTAGTATGATCCTTTCTACTCAATATTCGCGCATCATAATCTAGTGGTACTTCTTTCACTTGGGTCACTGATATCGTTGAGCTTCCGATCTTGAGTCAGATAAAGCTTACCAAAAAGTAAGTTAATTTAGGAGTGGCTTTACTTTTACTCGAAGATGCCTGCCTGCCGTATCCCTTCTGTGTTCAGTGGTAGTGGTACTAGAATAAATTACAAATTCTTGTTGGGGTTTTCTATTTGACATTATTGTTTTGGTACCATTCATTCAACAGCCATCACCATATGTTATTAAAAAAAATGGACCAACCCATTCCTAATTGTATTCTTAGCTGCTCGCCTGTCATTGATGATTATCGAACAAAACAAACAACATACCCATTGTTTTTATGGAAAGATTGAAAAACTCAAATGAAAAAGAAAACAATGTGTAGTTATCTTTCTGTCTCAACCTAATGATAATTGAGGATGAAATGTATTTTTTTCTCTCGGATTTGTTCAGTCTTCCTAATTGGTAATACTACATGATTACGAATGCCGAACCACCGATTAAAGAAACCGATAATCTCTTTTCCAACAATTAGGAATGTATATAAGTTACAATTTAATTTTGCAGCTACTCAAAGTTGAATCAATTTTTTTTTTGTCATCAAACGAATAAATGTACTAGTCGTTAGCAATCATTTACGGGGTATTGATTGTTACCGCTTTATCTACTCACCTTAAACTCACAAATGCATAGTAAAACACTTTAGTTTAGTCAGCTCTGCAGCTACAACTACAGACATAGTTTCAGCAATAACTATACCAACCCAAGATTCTCTCTATTTTTCGTTTTTTTTGTCACCAGAAAAGAAAAAGAAGAAGGGTTAACCTATGGAGAACAGTGGTTCGGTATTTACCATAAGGTACGATGTTTACCGTAAAAAAAACCTCTGAAAAGATCTCCTGAACTCCTTTTGGACAGTTCTATGAGAAGCGAGACACACCATAATGTTGAACCACGGTCAGTTTAGCATTTCTGTGTTAAAATTGTCTAAAGATACACCATGTCTTATGGAGCCGCAAACACATACCCACCCCCTCACGGGACAAACCAACTAAGGTAAAATTTCATCTCCATTATTCTTTCCGAAGCATATCTTTTTTATAAAGCCCGTTAACCATTAAATAATTATTCCTCATATGCCTCCAAAAACTCTGTGCATAAAAAATCTAAACACCATATCTAGTGAAAAGGGGATTTTTCTCTCCTTTTTACTATGAAAGAAAAAGGCAGACATAAACCAAAACAGTATCAAAACCATCTTGGATTTAAAAAGTGGTTTAATACGAAACAACTAAAAAGATAATAATAACATTTCAAAAATAAGTAGTGGGCTCTTTCTTTAAAGGTGTAAGAATTTGATGAATATAAGCAGGCTTCTTACTTATTCTTTCACTCATCACTACTCACCTGCCTTCTTCTTCTTCTTCTTCTTCTTCTTCTTCTTCTTCTTCTTCTAATTGTCAGTTTGGAAGTATTCAGAGGCTTTTCTTATTTTATGGTAAATGCTTCCAAGAACACCTCTCTGGCACCAGATCTGTCTACCGTTCCATTTCCATCTAGTCTTATATTGTTTCAGCTACCAGTCTCTCTATATCTTCTACATTACAAGTTCATCTTCATTTCCAACAGATTCTATATTTCCGGTTCTGCGTTTTCAAAAAAGGTTGATTTTGTATTTGTTAAATATGATGCAAGACCCGATTGGAATTCCTACTTGTTTTTCATATGGTGATAGATTCACGGATGACCCCGCTGCGGTAACGAGGTCAGGTCAGAGTGTTTTCATGTCTATATACCAAACAAAAGTCGCAGGTCAGTGTCGTCTGATAACC
>NW_020627208.1:0-356 GCF_003573695.1 Papaver somniferum | reverse complement strand
AAATTTTATGAACTCTTTCTTTTTGTGTTGGCTTTGTCTTTCTATTTGATTCAAGATAGATGAAATTTGTTAGTATTGGGATTAGTTCTGCATGGTCTTTCATCCTTCTACTATTGTCAAATTTGACTTGCTTCATATTTTCTTGAATCAACGTACATAGAAATACAATTTTTACTAGACGTATTGCCGTAGAACATATTAATTGTAATTACAATACATTTTACAAACTTTTTCTTTTAAAGATGAGTTTATCTAGTTTACAATTTAGTCTCAGAAATCAATTTCCGACTTATAACGAAATGTGTCAACTTTTTTGAGTTAACGTATATAAAATTCAACATTTTTATGAACTCTTT
>NW_020627207.1:0-1024 GCF_003573695.1 Papaver somniferum | reverse complement strand
TCTGATTTTATTTTTAATATCCAAGGAAATAAATATGAGTAAATGAAGGACATTATTAAGATGTTAATTATCTTCATTAACCCAATCAATAAAAAACAGTTGTTGGCATTAAAACAAAATAAATTCATTCCTTAAGAAAAAGAATAGCGGTCACATTAAAATCATTTAATTGTGAGAATAAAATTGGAAATTAATTAATGTTTTTAAAACATATATCTCAACAGGTCATTCCGTCAAAATGCATCCAAGTGATGCACGTTTGGTCCGCAATATGACATAACGATGCCTAAGCATCAAATGCCCTCTTCGTGAGGCTACGCAACTATAAATGATCCTTAGGCATCATGTATACTCTTCCAGCTAAGCTATGAAGCTTACTTGGTGCATAGTCCGCATATGCACCATCAATCAACTACCCCTCCCTATATATGTTAATTTGACATTTTTACAACTCAAATTGGGAAAGAAAAAATCATTCATCAACTCCCCGGGACATGATGGATGCACTTAGGGGTGCACATACCCTACCCATATCCGTCAACCCTACCCTACCCGCCAGTTTTTTAATTGTATCCTATCATATCCACTATTTGGCGGGTAGGGTGGCGGGTAAAGATTTTCTTAACCGCCAGTAAACGGGTAGGGTGGAGGGTATCGTCCATATCCTACTCACCCTACCTAGGAGTGCACATACCCTACCCATACCCGCCAACCCTACCCTACCCACCAGTTTTTTAATCGTATCCTACCCTATCCATTATTTGGCGGGTAGGGTGGCGGGTAAAGATTTTCTTAACCGCCAGTAAACGGGTAGGGTGACGGGTATAGGACATATCCTACCCACCCTACCCGTTGTGCAGCCTTAGATGCACCTTACCATTCTGGACAACTGCGATGTACGGCCGTAATGGATGTACATTCAGTTCTGGCTCACAGGCCAGTTTCAATGTCCGGCCATGACGACGGTCCGCTGCCAACCCGATGTCCAGCCATGTTGGTTGTTCGCTGCCAAACCGATGTCCAG
>NW_020627206.1:0-730 GCF_003573695.1 Papaver somniferum | reverse complement strand
TGTTATCAGTAGGTTAGGTGAGTCAATTTCACTTTTTGGTGAAACCCTAATTCTCTGATATTTTGGGGATTTTTAGGTTTTTGCTTGCTTGTATAAATAGAAGGTGTTGGGTGTGAAATTGGCTGATGCTGGACTAGCCAGTGTCCAGGACTGTGAAGTTCTGTTAATGTTCAATTTCAGTTTCAAATCAATTTTAGTTAATTTTCAATTTCTGTTTTATTTCATGTTTAATTCCATGTTCATTTAATTTATGTTCTTATAATTTCTGGTTGTTTCTAATTTCAATTTAGTTTTGTGTTTAATGTTAGTTCACTGTTATGTTTAGTGTTTAAGGCTTAGTTCCTCAACTGTTGTTTCAATTCACTGTCAAGAAGTGATGGAATGTTAGGCTAGAAGCCTTAGAGCATTGTGTTGATTGAGCATTGGGGAGAAACTAGTGCTCACTAGTGACTGTGAGCAAACTAGTTCTCTTCCCACTCTAGTAGTATGCCTAGGCTCACCTTCACCATTTCACCTTCACCATCTCCCCTGCCCTTGGCTTAGGCCTTGGTATATGCTTCCATTGTTTCATTGTCTTTACCACTGTCACTTTAGTGTTTTTGTCTCACTGCTTTCTTATTCACTTCATCTGTTTTCTTTCTCTGTTTTTTTTCTGTTTTCATTTCACTGTCACTATTTGATACACTATATCTTTGTTACTCTTCCCTACTGCTGCTGTTGTGCCTCTCTT
>NW_020627205.1:0-575 GCF_003573695.1 Papaver somniferum | reverse complement strand
TAATTAACAAAATCTATAATCCAATGATGATAGAAAGAAACAAATATAGGCATGGGAATTCACAAATATTCCTTGAGCACCAAGTATTCACAAATCAAAAATTCAGGCAGATCCATATTAATTAAAAGAGATAGAGATATGCTTATTTCCGGTAATACAAACAGTCAGTCCGCTGGTACCAAGCCTGCTCAACCTGTACCACTACTTCAAATCATCTATTATTCAAACAAATGACTTAGATTCAGCAAAATAGTTACTGCCATGGCTAAACTATCTTCGAAGCTTCTACAAATTTCTGGTTGGACATTAGAGAACAACCCTGCAAACTGCAAGAAAAACACAAAAGAGAAAATTAACAAATCACAAACAAAAGAAATTAATTGAATACAAAATATCATAAGATAATTATTTAAGAATTTTTACATACTTTAGCGCTTGAGACGACTGGTGGCTTTCTTAGTACACCAGTTCATCTCTTTCTCTGCAAACTATGTATTCCACGACGAATAAAAGAGACGTAATTCGGGCTTTCAGTTTTGTATGAAACAACAGGTGGTTATTACTTAGTACTGCAG
>NW_020627204.1:0-306 GCF_003573695.1 Papaver somniferum | reverse complement strand
TGCAATTGAACAACTCTCTAACTAGTTCATTTGAAGTCATTTTAACTAGTTATGGTGAAGAAGAACATGGTTGATATGAAATGCTCATATGGCTAACCTTTTGGTTAACTATTGTTGAACCAACAAGTGCATACGTTTGGGTACCGTTAACAAACCTAAAAGCGTGCATTCTCAAGTGTGTGTAACAAGCTAATTTTTCGATCTAACGGTTGAGAAATATTAGCTTGAATCTAAATCAGGTTTTCATCTAACGGTGAATATTGAATGCTTTGTTACTAAGCTAACATTGATTGCAAACCCTGATTT
>NW_020627203.1:0-331 GCF_003573695.1 Papaver somniferum | reverse complement strand
TGATATATTTCACACCTCAAATCACACCTGGACGAGAACATCGGGTCTGTATATGGTAATCTTGCAACATGAGTTCAGTAATAGGTTGCAGACTCATCCAATCTGATATATTTCGCACCTAAAACCTCACCTGGACGAGAATATCGGGTCTGTATATGGTAATTTTGCAACATGAGTTCACTAATGGATTGCAGTTTCATCCAATCTGATATATTTCACACCTTAAACCTCACCTGGACGAAAACATAGGGTCTGTATATGGTAATATTGCAACATGAGTTTAGTAATAGGTTGCAGTTTCATCCAATCTGATATATTTCGCACCTCAAAC
>NW_020627202.1:0-1926 GCF_003573695.1 Papaver somniferum | reverse complement strand
AAAAAACAATTTATCTTTCAAACTGATCGTCCAAAATTTATGAAATTTATATATTCGGAAAGCTCTTTCCGAAATCTTCGAAAAGAGTACTTATATGACTATATAATTTCCATTTTTTAAAAAGGTTTAATTTTCGCTTCATTATTTGGTGTACAAAATGTACACCTGCACCTGCAAAACATGCATGAAATAGATCATTCATATCAACTCAGACCTACTTTTACATCGAAATTACACAGGTCCACCAATGTGTACACCCCTGCAAAACATGCATGAAGCCGTTTATTCGTCAGCACACATACAAATTTACTTTTTCATGAAAAAAAACATTGGTGCATCAATATGTATACCCCTACAAAACATGCATAAAATCGAATATTCATAAGCACACCCAAACCTTTTTTTGTCATGAGAATTACATTGATGCGCCAAACCTCCTTTTCCATGGGATTACGCAAATGCATCAATATGTACATCCCTACAAAACACGCATAAATCGACCATTCATTCCCACACTGCGACCTATTTTTAACAGAAAATACACTGGTGTACAAGTATGTACACCCATTCAAACACATGAAACAAATCAACCATATTCGCCTACAACCAAATCTATTTCATGGGATTTACACAGGTGCACTAGTATATACACACCTACCCTATATTTTGTAAACATAACATGAAAACTCAGATGGATTTGAACCATCAACCTCCGCAAACCTTATGATAGGCTTGGGAGCTCTACCATTTTGAGCTTGTGAGTCCCTAAATTAGATGCATACACAGGTGTACAACTATGTACACTTTAACAACCAGCAGGTGTACAACTATGTACAGATCAACTTGCCCATTGCAACATAAGATTTCTTACAGAACTTGAGTTTGAACATTATCCACATTAGTTGTAATTTCTTCTATGAATTGAAGTACTTTCATTCTATTCTCAACATGGTAATGTTCATCAACAGCTAATAGCAGCACTAATGCAAGTTTCGCTAATAATACTACTGTTTTCTACAACGATGACAGAATCATATGTTGCAGCTAACGTATTCATTATCATTAATCTGGTTTTTCTGTGGAGGCCTGATGGAGTACTAATGCATATAAACTAGAACAATTAAGATCTACTTGTTTGATTTTATAATCAAAGCTAAGATCTGTATCTCAATTTCGAACTAACCAATCCTAGTTATTCTGTAAAATAGTATTTAGTATTGGGATGAAGCTGAAGATACAATAATACAGTATGTCTGAAATGTCATATACTGAATATGAAATGTTACCTGTCAATCCAACAAACAATAGGCCATCCTGAGGTTGAAGGCCAACTCTCCCTTTCAATCTGATGAACATATCTTAGTCAGTAAATTACAAAGCTAGAGACACTTACATCTGTTTTTCCTTGGCGCGTTTTTCCTTGTCAGCAGCTGAATCATTTAATTTTTGCTCACTCTCAGCTTGCCAACTCTCCTCTTCCTCACGAATGATCTCCTCATCCTCTTCAAACCAGTAACCTCTTGATGTGTTACTTCAATTGTATTACTGTAAAATGAAATAAAACAGTGGGTTGATGACAGTATCCCTATTGTAGCAAGGTACATAACGATTAACAGGTGCACAACTATGTACACATTGAAAATCAACATGTGTACAATTATGTACACGTTAATAATCAACATGTGTACAACTATGTACACATGTTATACCCAAAGCAGATATACCTAAATGATCCCATCTTTCCATGTTTCCGTTAATCAACAAGCAACCTGGAATATAATAGCGTATCAGATCGAATAATAGAAATGTGGATACCTTGAGCCAGCAGATTGCATCACGAACACAGTGAGAGAAGGCTAAAAAGACGGTGTAAGTTTACAGAAAAGACCAACTTCCAATAGGTTTTATGAATTTTCTCTCAATAAG
>NW_020627201.1:0-431 GCF_003573695.1 Papaver somniferum | reverse complement strand
TAGAAATGCAATTTTTACTAGACGTATTGCCTTATAACATATTAATTGTAATTACAATACATTTTTCAAACTTTTTCTGTTAAATATGAGTTTATCTAGTTTACAATTTAGTCTTAGAAATCAATTTCCGACTTATAACGAAATGTGTAGACTTTTTTGAGTTAAAGTATATAAAATTCAACATATTTATGAACTCTTTCTTTTTGTGGTGGCTTTGTCTTTCTATTTGATACAAGATAGATGAAATTTGTTAGGATTTGGATTAGTTGTGCATGGTATTTTATCCTTCTTCTATTGTGAATTTTGACTTCCTTCATATTTTCTTGAATCAACGTACATAGAAATGCAATTTTTACTAGACGTATTGCCTTATAACATATTAATTGTAATTACAATACATTTTTCAAACTTTTTCTGTTAAATATGAGTTT
>NW_020627200.1:0-410 GCF_003573695.1 Papaver somniferum | reverse complement strand
ACATATTATTTGTGATTACAATACATTTTTCAAACTTTTTCTGTTAAAGATGAGTTTATCTAGTTTACAATTTTGTGTCAGAAATCAATTTCCGATTTATAACGAAGTGTGTAGACTTTTTTGAGTTAACGTACAAAAAATTCAATCTTTTTATGAACTCTTTATTTTTGTATTGGCTTTGTCTTTTAATTGATTCAAATAGATGAAATTCGGATTAGTTCTGGCTGGTCTTTTATCCTTCTTCTATTGTGAAATTTGACTTCCTTCATATTTTCTTGAATCAACGTACATAGAAATGCAATTTTTACTAGACGTAACGCCTTCGAGCATATTATTTGTGATTACAATACATTTTTCAAACTTTTTCTGTTAAAGATGAGTTTATCTAGTTTACAATTTAGTGTCAGAAA
>NW_020627199.1:0-1187 GCF_003573695.1 Papaver somniferum | reverse complement strand
TTTTTTTTTTTTTTTTTTTTTTTTTTGGAAGAGAACTTTTTATTGATTCTAACAACTTACACCAGAAAGATACAAAACTAGTACCAAACAAACACAAACACAAACAGACTTGCTCAAACTAGAGCACAAACAACAGGAACCAGACCAACCTTAGATTTATATATTACAACAACAAACCACTAATCAACATCAGCTAAGGCATTAATCCTCCTCCTGAACAACTTCCTTCAAGGCTATACCGAAATGTTTGGAAACAGAGTGACAACTAATGCCTAAAAAATCGCCATCTAATCGTACCATTTAAGCCGACGGAAGAAAGTTTTTAGTTTTTTCTTAGCACGTAAACTCTTAGGACGTTAGGCGCATCACGAATATCTCATTTACATGAACATGCAATTTTTAAAGTCGAAACAAACATAAAACATCGATTTAACAGTTGTTGATGATTCGCATAAAACACCGATGTAACCGTTGTTGATGATTCTGCAGATAACAGTCGAAAGTGGTTTGGCATTAGACAATTTGGAAGCACTATATTTTTATTTTTTAATCAGTAACTTAAGAATTTGATGTTGACAACTTTTAAATTTGGATCACTCATATCATCACGCAATGACTTTCTCACTGTACCACAGTGACATCAACCAGTTCATTAATTTATTTTTTATATATATTTTTCTATTTTGTCGGATGCCAGGTGGTTATGCTTGTCTATATCATTTTACAATAAAACCATTGTTTGCCACAGAAGGAAAAGAAACATCAACATAAAAAAACAAAAACAAAAAAATTAACCTCACAAACGATTTGAGACCACAAGTCCTTAATAACTACAAAGATTCCAACAGATCCCGCAAGCGGCATCCAACACAGCTACAGAGGAGGAAACCAGGCAGCCGACGGATTGGCCAATCACGCGGCAGATGGAAGTCAAACAGGAAACTCGTCAACCAAAATATGGGGCCAGGCAATCCCATCTTTTATTTCTCAAATCTTATTTTCAGACTCAGTGGGTACACATACTCACGACAAATTATAAACTAATTTCAATTAATAAATTACATGCTTCAAAAAAAAGTCCTTAATAATAACATATGGGAAGCGTGGAGCTCTGATCGTCTCTCAAATAATATCTATTGAACATAAACTAAAAAGAAATTATTATCAACAATAAAACTAAAAAAAAA
>NW_020627198.1:0-362 GCF_003573695.1 Papaver somniferum | reverse complement strand
TTTTTTTGTGTTTAATTGTTTTACAAGAAACAAAACTCGTTTTATAAGAAAAACCTAAACCTAACTTGATTTGCAAGTTAATTTTCCTATAAATACAACTCGAAAAATAAATGTTTCGACCCATTCCCATGCGCGTGCACCAAGCACCAAGTCCGTGTCTACTTGAAATTATTTTTTGCAAGTTTTAAGTTGATAAATAATTTATTTAAGAGTTTTATTTATGGAAAAAATTCTTTCTTTTTGTGTTAATTGTTTTACAAGAAACAAAACTCGTTTTATAAGAAAAAACCTAAACCCAACTTGATTTGCAAGTTAATTTTCCTATAAATACAACTCGAAAAATACATGTTTCGACCCATGCC
>NW_020627197.1:0-616 GCF_003573695.1 Papaver somniferum | reverse complement strand
ATGGTCTTTCATCCTTCTTCTATTGTGAAATTTGACTTCCTTCATATTTTCTTGAATCGACGTACATAGAAATGCAATTTTCACTAGACGTATTGCCTTAGAACATATTAATTGTAACTACAATACATTATTCGAACTTTTTCTGTTAAAGATGAGTTTATCTAGTTTACAATTTAGTCTCAGAAATCAATTTCCAACTTATAACGAAATGTGTAGACTTTTTTTAGTTAACGTATATAAAATTCAACATTTTTATGAACTCTTTCTTTTTGTGTTGGCTTTGTCTTTCTATCTGATTCAAGATAGATAAAATTTGTTAGGATTTGGATTAGTTCAGCATGGTCTTTCATCCTTCTTCTATTGTAAAATTAGACTTCCTTCATATTTTCTTGAATCCACGTACATAGAAATGCAATTTTTACTAGACGTATTGCTTTAGAACATATTAATTGTAATTACAATACATTTTTCAAACCTTTTCTGTTAAAGATGAGTTTATCTAGTTTACAATTTAGTCTCAGAAATCAATTTCCGACTAATAACGAAATGTGTAGACTTTTTTGAGTTAACGTATATAAAATTCAACATTTTTATGAACTCTTTGTTTTTGTGTTGG
>NW_020627196.1:0-645 GCF_003573695.1 Papaver somniferum | reverse complement strand
CATCACTAGTGCATGACTGTCTAAATGGATCAAGTTCTTCTATGAAAGACAACCAAGTGGTATTTGCACTTACTGCTATGTTTTCATACATTGCAAAGTAAGGATGCTGATATATTTCTTGCAAAAGCGCATGAAAAGCCTTACTTCTTTGGGAAGGTGAGAAACTTGAGGAAGACAGTATCGTCTGGCACAACTACTAATGCTCTAGTTTCGAGGAAAAATCAGAAGAGCTTTGCTAAAACTAGTATCTTTGTTCCACCTAAGGATGGAGTTCCAATTAACTTGGATTTCTTACTTAAAGACAATGAGTCTTTTAATGAAGCTATTAGATTAGGCAAAAGAATTATAACCTCTACAGAAGATTCCACTAGTTCTACTGATGTCATAGGTTCTTCCCCCAATGTCAACTGTGATGACCTCATGGTGAACCAAACAGCTCAAGGGTGCACAACTCAAGAAACATAAGTTGGAACTACATTAACGGAGAGTCAGGTAATTCGCATACATTTTCTTCATCTTATTTTTATTTATCAATTCTTACATTTTTGCTTTATAAATATCCTCTTTTGTGTTTTTAACTTTTGCTTTTAGTGTTGTTAACCGATTTATTTGTATCACTACATGCATTCATTTCCAGATTAGGGT
>NW_020627195.1:0-388 GCF_003573695.1 Papaver somniferum | reverse complement strand
CAACCATTTACGGGTAAGATTCCATCGTATATTCTCATAAACGCTCATCAACCCTAAATTAGTCAACTTCGAGAAAGAAACTGGGTCCGAGATTGAAACCTGGACTCGAGAATAAGTCTGAAACTTCGTAAGAACGACGAATCCAAACATTTACGGGTAAAATTCCATCGTATATTCTCATAAACGCTCAGCAAACCCTAAATTAATCAACTTCGAGAAATAAACTGGGTCCGAGATCGAAACATGGACTCGAGAATAAGTCTAAAACTTCGTAAGAACGACAATCCAACCATTTACGGATAAGATTCCATCGTATATTCTCAGAAACACTCAACAAACCCTAAATTAGTCAACTTCGAGAAAGAAACTGGGTCCAAGATCGAAACCT
>NW_020627194.1:0-854 GCF_003573695.1 Papaver somniferum | reverse complement strand
AAAAATGGTAAATTGGGGATAGAACCCTAGGATTGTTATATGTAAGGGTTTCTCTCAATTCAAGGCATTGAATAAAATCCATTAAGTCTAGAACAAGGAAAAAAATAGAATAGGGCGATGCATTCAGTTTCCGTATCTAATCAATAGAAACAACAATCCTCTAACTGGATTGGATCTTAATGAAAAAAAGAAACCAATACCCTTCGGTTTTATTATATGAATATTCATAAAATATATAACATCCATATAGAATTCTTAATATTCTTAATAGTATCTTAATTTAATCTTAATAAAAATTTTCTATAAATTATAACTAAAAAAATATGTAATTCTTTTTTCTCTTTTTTTTAGAGAAAATCTGAGACAAGATAAAAACGATAAGTTTGTAATAAGAGCATAATATGTCTCTAGCATATCGAAATGGAATTGAAAGAAGTGAAAATAGGACTCCACTCGATGAACCTTGAAACAAGAATGACCCACAACAAAAAAACTGGGGAGTTCAATCAAAATTCATTGGTATTTCGACTAAACAGTTATAGCTTAATTCAAATTCCAGATCGAATCGAGGAATACTGTATATATTTTTTCCACATTCATAGGAGCGCATCTATGTTTCTGCTTTACGAATATGACATTTTCTAGGCATTTCTAATAATATCAAGTCTTATTCCTATTTTGGCTTTTTTCATTTCCGGGGTTTTAGCCCCGACTCGCGAAGGACCGGAGAAACTTTCTAGTTATGAATCAGGCATAGAACCAATGGGCGACGCTTGGTTACAATTCCGAATTCGTTATTATATGTTTGCTTTGGTTTTTGTTGTTTTTGATGTTGAAACGGTTTTTCTTTACCC
>NW_020627193.1:0-2096 GCF_003573695.1 Papaver somniferum | reverse complement strand
GAAACAATTCTTAATCGAAATTCTCAATGAAAAAATGATTTTGAAACCTAGATCTAAGATTTACAAACGAATATCCTGATTATCCAAACAAAAATTCTACATCAACATCACTTTCTCTCTCTGGTTTTTGCTCTGAAGAGTATTAGGGTTTTCAGTTTCAGATCGTCAACGTCGTAGTTTAACGGAGAAGAAGAAAACGAGTTTAGCTTCATCGATTTCAGATGACGATGCTTATGGATCTCTGTTGATGATTTCGATTGAATAGCTCAATGAACTAATCGATTGAAATAAATAGATTTGATCTACGTCGATTAAATATGAATTTTTCAGTTGAGTCGAAGATATCTCAGGAATTGATTTAATTGATTTTTGTTCAATGGATTTATAGATCTGAATGATTTGGTTCAAATTTATTTAACAACTGATCATCAATCTTCGAATTCTCAATTGATTCTAGTTTGTTGTTTCAAAGCTACTCCATGTTAGGTTTTCTGATTTGAATGTAGTTGCAGGAAATCCTACACTACACCCCTCATATGATTTCATTCACATTCAACTCATTTTAGATTAACAATATTAATTTTATTGATGAATCTTTGAACAATCTTATAGGAAAAGATATAGGAATTGAGAATAACCACTGCTCTAGATTTTCTCTCTCTTATTTACTTGTTTCTTACTCAAAAAATGATCTCCCCTTTCCTTTGCAACTGAACGACTATTTATAGGGAAATACATAGTGGATGACAGCTAATCTGTCGTTTATTTTCGGATATGGCTTGCGACATTCTCGCAACCTTACAAATGTTAATCTCGCAAACTCTCTAATTTACGCAGGACTATCACATCTTTCTCATGATTTTAGTTGACATCGTTTATTATATCATTTCTGAAATTGTTCTGCGACGCTGTTGTGTTGTGTTGTTGATAATTTCGCTGAGACATTATTGCTGCGAGATTATGATCCTACATCTGATAAAGTTTCCATCCCTAAATTAGCTTTAGTTAAAGAATAAGAAAGGAGAGATATTTCATTACTTAATAAATCTTGCCTCTGAACTAATTGGGTATTTTTATTGGTAAGATTATTTATATGATCAACAGAATATGAATAGAGGTTATCTAATTGGTTATATTGATCCATCAAAATCTCTTTATCAACACGGGATTCTTCAACAACAGATTCAAATTGATATCTCTCCATTATTCGTTTCTGGTTTAAGGTTTAACATGTGAAAGAGGTATTTCAAGGATAATTAAATATGGGAAAGATAAAATCATTAGAAAGGCAAATTAAAGACACAGATAAGGAAATCATACCTCTCAGTTCATCATTCTTCTTGCGAAGGTTGTCACGATCCAGCAAAACATTCTGAAGCTTTTGATTTTCGAGACGAAGAGCATTACACTCTTTTTTCAAGGTTGTTTGCGAAGCAGCTCTGTCAGAACCGAAATACTTACTCAGAATTTCGCAAATACCAGACTTGACAGGATCAATGGGAGACTTTTTTCCATCATCCAAGACTTCAGACAAAACTTTGAAAGCAATATTTATTCCTTCCACAGTTTCTTTCGAAAAGGGAAGAGGCTCAGGTAGAGAACTGGCAATGATAGAAGGTTGAGAAACATTATCAATAGGAAGAGAAGAAGTTTCATTCACAGAAGGATCAATAATGGGGGTTTCAATCATTGAAAGGTCAGTTGAAGAAATGAAGCTTGAGGCATCTTTTTCGCGAATTGGAGATAATGGTTTAACTTGCGAAGATGTCGCAGGAGATTTAGAAGAGATAAGTAAGTGGAATGGACAGAGGTTTTAACAATTTTAAGGTGGCCAGATTTCTTGAGAGGTTTATTGACATCCTTATCACCCTGCGAATTACAATCCAGATAAGAAACAGAGGCAACAATATTGTTATTAGAAAAGAATAGTGTCTCTTACTACCTTCTGATTCGCAGCCTTTCTCTTGTGTACAACAATCTTATGCTGCGGTTTGGGATTATTAGGGTTCTGAACCATAAATTTAGTGTTGGAGGCGCTTTTGATGAAATAACAACAGTATGGGAATCACATAAACATCATCAAATAAGGCAGTAAG
>NW_020627192.1:0-546 GCF_003573695.1 Papaver somniferum | reverse complement strand
TCTAGATTGAGTCTAACTGTCTAGTTGATTCTCTTGAAAGTATATTGGAGTTTCTCTATTCAGATTTCCAAACGAAATATTGAGTGTGGTTGTTAGACCTTCGCTTTTTTAATTGGTATCAGAGCAGGCAAACAAATTTAAGACCTTATAAGTATGTGTTTGTAGCGATATGAATATGGACAGAAGTGTTATCTCCATAAACGTACCACTAGTCTTCGATGGCTCAAATTGCTTATGGTGGAAAATTATTATGCGTGCCTTTCTTCAAGCGCGTGATTTTCAATCATGGGTTTATGTTGTTAATGGATATAATCCTCCGGCTGTTGTAGAAGGCGATGCAACTGTTTCAAAGGATATTGGTGCATACAAACCTGCCTAGATTCTCGCTGCAAAGAAAAATTCTGACGGGTTTAATGCTATCATCCATGTCATTTCCCCAGATCTTCAGCACCATGTGACTACGTGAACTCGGTCTAAAGATGCTTGGGATATCTTAGAAACCGTATTTGAAGGGAATACCTGTGAAAAGGAAGCTAGGCTTCAAAA
>NW_020627191.1:0-1040 GCF_003573695.1 Papaver somniferum | reverse complement strand
GTGTATATTCGCTCGATTTCAAAGGAAAGTTTAACGGAAGTTAATTGACAACATATCAAAAATAAATCTTCTCCCTGTTTCTTCATGTTTTCTTAGGGTTTCAATTCAAAAATTCGATTTCACATAAGAGAAAAGAAGTTAATTGAAGAGAAGAGAAGTTGATTCGAGATCATCTCCTGCCGATTTTTGAATTCATATCGATTTCTTAGTTTTTAATCATCTCTTAAGAAATCAGATTAAAAAAAACTGAATCTCCATGTTATTATTTTCTTCGTGTTTTTAGGTTTTGATTTCATCATTCAGAGAAGAGAAGTTAATTCAAGATCGATTTCATGCCGATTTTCTTTTAGTTTAATTGATGAATAAAACTGAAGTTACAGTTTCACTTTATTCTAGACCTGTTTTCAATTCAGTTTATATCTCAGCTTTATTATCAGTTGAAATTGCATCAATTGAATTTATTTCGACTATAATTCATTGAATTTCAGTTTTCAGATTTCGTTTTGATATTTGTTTTGACTGGGTTTTTTCATTTATTCTCTTGTGTACATCTTTTTACAGTTAAACATGTTGATTATGTTAATTTTCTGTAGGTGTATTATGTTTGTTTCATTTTAGATTAAGTTCGTCGGAGTTTTGCAAGCTTTGATATTTTGTTGGAACCAAAACATGTTTCATCGTATTATGTTGGAACCAAACAGGTTTCATCCAACATACATATGTTTTCATCTAGAATATGTTGGGACCATTTTTGGTTTCATTATTTTTTACTGTTTTTTTCTTCTTCTATGGATTCATCTGCACTATGTTGGAATTTTTCATTTAAAAGCAATCGGGCATTTGAATCAATTCTCCAAGACAAAGTAAATTTTTGACAATTGAAACCATGCATAAGAAATTGAAATGTGTTATAAACTATTATAAGTATTTTGAATCGAAACATATAATGTTGCAAAATTCGATTACATCTTGTTAACAAGTATTACAACTAGTTTATTCATATTGTTGTAACCTATCCTCTGTATTATATTTTGCCAACA
>NW_020627190.1:0-257 GCF_003573695.1 Papaver somniferum | reverse complement strand
TTGAGCTAAATTATAGCGTTCGAGTCTTTTCGGGTGTGTATTATTCGAATGTACACTCGAAACTGCTCTCTAAGTAGAAAATTCGTTTTTATGAGGCCTAGGGTTCAAAACTTGGATAAATTATCAAGATCATGTGGGTATATAAACCAACATGTCATGATAATTAGCATGTTTTCAATCAAAATAGACATCGGTTGAGCTAAATTATAGCGTTCGAGTCTTTTCGAGTGTGTATTTTTCGAATGTACACTCGAAAC
>NW_020627189.1:0-396 GCF_003573695.1 Papaver somniferum | reverse complement strand
AAACAGTGAACGCGATGTCTTGAACTGCTAGCGTTTGGTGTAGTTCAAATAATATCCACGCATGATATCCTCCAAGTGTTGCTAAGTTCGTGCCGTTTTGTCCATTTTGGCCCTGGACATATCCTGTTTCTCAGAATGCTCTAAAGAATTGGATCCATTCTCATAGGAAGCGACCCACTTCCTCATTCAGATAGGTGAGTTCCATCAAGAGTGTTTACTGCTACACCCCCACTTCAATCTTAAATTGAAACTATAAAACTCATTAAGACTTAATTAAAAATCATCCTCCACATGCAGTCATACTATCACATCAACACCATAGGTAAGGGACAGATAATAAAATTATCTGATAGTGTTTACCTTTAACTACCACAAATTAGTTGTCTCATTCGAAAC
>NW_020627188.1:0-444 GCF_003573695.1 Papaver somniferum | reverse complement strand
CAATAATAAATAGGAGTTAGTACTTGATTTCGTTGGTACCATTCAAGCGACTCCAATTCGATTGTTTACTCGTTCAATGAGTGAATTTTCAAGTTTCACAACCTAAAAAATGAGGTAGATGGATAAAAACCATGAGGGAGCGTTTCAGTTCTCTAGTATTATAGACAATCCCAACCATATTTTCTATGGAATTCGAACCTGAACTCTATTTATGATTCATTTTTTTTCACATTGGCCATTATTTCTTATTTCAGCATATATTTTTCCGCCTTTTCTGTACCTTTTTAGGGACGAATTCCGGATAGTTTTACATCTAGGATTTACATATAAAACATATAGCACTGTCAAGAGTGAATTTCCTTTTTTTGATAAATTTAGATTAAAAAAAGTACGGGATTCGAAACTTGAAAAACAGGGATTGGGTTGCGCCATACATATGAAAGA
>NW_020627187.1:0-708 GCF_003573695.1 Papaver somniferum | reverse complement strand
AGAGAGAGAGAGAGAGAAGAGCATAAACGCAGAAGCATAAAACGTCTACATTGATAATAATTCTGTATATTAATTCTCATGGCTTAACAGCCTATTTATATTGTTCACAAACTTGAAGATCACTCAAAGTACTAACCTAATAAAATCAAATTCTAAATAAAAACACTTTCCTAACATAACACAAATTCTAAAGGGAAACCTTGTGCTATGTGTCACACGGTTTGTATGCCTTAACACTAGATGATGGTGGACATAGCTGGAGAAATTTGGTGGAAGTAGCAATTATTATGAGAATAGTGCGAAACCTTTACAAAGGTATGATGATTGTAGCTAGACACTGTAGAATTGTTGTATGATATATTTAAAATAATTTGCAATGACTATGTACTGTTAGATTCTATAATCAAACCCAAAAATCTAATATGAAAGAAAAAACTTGCTTTTACAGCATGTCAAAGCTCCAAACTTAAGCTAGAAATTGGGATTATATCCCAGTACGATGCTCAAGTCACTGCACTACAAGACAAGCTTTTGAGCAAGTATGAGAACTTTGAGGGTTTTACGTTGAGGATGTTGGAATATTTTCAACGCCGCTAACCAAAGGGGGGTCCTGGGGTGAAGCTATGTTGTCTGCATGTTATATTTTGAATAGAATTCCTTTGAAAAAGAAGAGTGTTTCTCCTTATGAGTTGTGGTTTAAGAGGAAAC
>NW_020627186.1:0-483 GCF_003573695.1 Papaver somniferum | reverse complement strand
ACAATACATTTTTCAAACTTTTTCTGTTAAAGATGAGTTTATCTAGTTTATAATTTAGTCTCAGAAATCAATTTCCGACTTATAACGAAATGTGTAGATTTTTTGAGTTAACGTATATAAAATTCAACATTTTTTTGAACTCTTTCTTTTTGTGTTGGATTTGTCTTTCTTTTTGATTCAAGATAGATGAAATTTGTTAGGATTTGGATTAATTCTGCATGGTCTTTCGTCCTTCTTCTATTGTGAAAACTGAATTCCTTCATATTTTCTTGAATCAATGTACATAGAAATGCAATTTTTACTAGACGTATTTCCTTAGAACATTTTAATTGTAATTAAAATACATTTTTCAAACTTTTTTTGTTAAAGATGAGTTTATCTAGTTTACAATTTAGTCTCAGAAATCAATTTCCGACTTATAACGAAATGTGTAGACTTTTTTGAGTTCACGTATATAAAATTCAACATTTTTATGAACTCTTT
>NW_020627185.1:0-4769 GCF_003573695.1 Papaver somniferum | reverse complement strand
CTCTTCAACACGTCATGGTTACAATATCAAACTTTTACTCCATACATGTTGATATAAGTTCATATGCAATAATGAGTGATATGTATTCTGATTGGTACTTATATGCAGTAATGACAAAGTATGTTGCATAAAGAGATATATCCTGTTGTTCACATCTAATCTATTACTGGTTCTTAAAAAACTGAGTTACAATATCATGTTGTTAGACCTTCTTTAACAAAAGAGGACCATGTATTTTAAGTCTGTCGGCTATTCTGCTGAAGAACTAGCAATAGAAAAAGATCATTCTTTTGTCATAATGGTACCGTGTAGTGTGACTAGTGTCTTATTTGCTTTCCAGGTCTCATGAGTCATGTAATCTGATCTGGTCATTTCGAAATGTTGATACTTGAGAGACTACAAGTTTGTCCATGTTCATAATATCTTTTTCTAATTCTGCCCGGTAGATTAAAGAACCATAAGTGCTGAATCATCACTATAAAATGTTATGCACAGGAAAAAGAACTCCAAGTGTTGAAACCTGAATTGTGCTCAATTTAGTTCTTTCAGACTTGCATATTTGATAGTGCTTTGGGTATGATTGCAATGCTGAAGAAGAATCATGTTGAGATTTTTTCCAATACTGCTGTAGAACTTGTTAGTATTTTTGTATTTGGTTCAATAAGTTAAATTCATTATAGAGTAGTAGGTCAAGAAACAAAGTGAGGCAAATAAATTGAAATGTAAAAGAATGTGTTGCAAGTAAGTTATACTCTTATCGTACTCAGTGTCTGTACTCCAGAATAATAAAGAAAAGTTGATTTTGTTGCAGGTTGATGGGAGTTTAATCTTATATAACCAAAAGAGAATAATAGTGTGAGCCTAGTTTCACCAAATACAAAAGGAAGGACCAATATGAGGAAATCAATGGAACATGGGGAAAAGCCTGAGAGGAAAACTTGAAGAGGTAAAATATCTTATGCACTTTAATACCTTTGTCGTATTAATGTTAGGTCTGTGATTTTTCAGTGAACAGATGAAAAGCTAGAAACTTAGAAAGAACAAAATAATGAACATCCTCTGAATTTAGTTGTGCTCAACTTTAAGAACGTTATTCTTATTTGTATCTGTCACCTATCATATTATTAATACACCTTAGTTCTCTTCTTCAGGTGAACATATAATCTTTTGTTTATGTAACGCTGGCTTTCTGTTTTCTGTAGTAAAAGTAATAATCAGGGCCAAGCGCCAGTTGATTTTAATCATCTCAATTTTTGTATTTGATCATTGGAAATCTAAGTATGTAATAGGGTATCAACATCTTCATCTATCTTAATAACTGTAGTAATTATTTGAAAGTCTTCTTGGGAACCGATCAACAGAGAAATGTGGTAGTTTTCTCAATGACTGCTAAGAAACTGAAAGAATTGCTTTGCAAGCCTAGTTGCACCAGCACCACTCACTCTCCTTAGTTGAGTCTCTTAACAGTTTTGTACATTCCGTTCAAAACGACCCTTATTGTTAGTCATATCGACATGTTTAGACAGTATTTAATGCGGATATTTACGATATTCTGCAGTCTCAGACACTATTTGAACTAAGTTATAGCTCCAAAGACGTTTATTACATTCTAGTTGAGCCAAAGATGTACATATTTTTGTTTCGGAATTTAGTTTCTTTTGTAAAACATGGTTGTTGGACTCTCTGTCTGTCTGTCTGCTATGTTTCTGCGCATGCATGTTTGTATGTCGAGTGTGTTTGTGGTTTAGTCTTGAAATCCATTATACTCTCTGTTGTATCTGTGTCTTTGCATTTTTGTAGTTGAACTCTATCTCAATTTTCTTACATCTAGATGCTTATAACATTGCAGTGGAATGGAGGATTTTTCCTGCTGCTTTGGGTGTTCCTTGAAGTTTTTTGTTGGAGAATGGAGATGATTTGAACTTACTAATAGTGCAGTAGTTGTGTCTTTTAGTACAATACGCTTGCATAAGTCTCACAAGTTGACAGACAATTGGGAAATTTGATAAATCTGCAATATGGAGCATTGTAATATGGAGCATTGTGACATGAAACTTGTCATCTGTGTTTTGAAATTCTCTTTATACATCAAAACATGCCTCATGATCTAAAATTTGCAACTTCAGCCTAATTTTTTCATAGCACTAATGTGCTTCTTGATCCATAATATCTCAAAATTTCCCTATATTTATATAATAATATAACCTAAAATATTCTTGGGGGGTAAATATCCAAAAGTGCTCGCAGCACAAATTGGATGAGAAATGCTCAAATATCCCGTTGTAGTGATGTAACAAAGGTGTAGTTATTAGCTTTCTAAGTTGTTTGTCTATTTACCCTAGCTATTCTAGACGTCTTGAGTTGAATTAGGGCATCCTTTATCATTCTCAGTTTTCTTTCTCCCCTCTCTCTCCTTCTCCGTCTATTCCCTCCGCCGTCTCAAAAACAAAAACCATCACAGATCGATCGAACCATGGTTTTTGATGTCGATAATCATCAAACAACAACATAATGATATCTCCTCTCAAATGTAATTAAGATCTTATACCTCTTAATTTCATTTCATTTTATTTTTAGGTTAAAATTAATAGTTATCGAGATAATTGATTTGCTTCTCTTGTTTCATCTGCAGTGCAAGGATCAATCAGGGTGGATCTCCAATTTTCTGGATTATTGAATCAATCGAAGAGGGTTTATAGAGGTGCTGACCAAAGCAGTGGCAACATATTTGTCCATTCTAAGTTGTTTGAAGAAAAAAAGTGGTGAGCTCAATATTTATATGAATGTCTAGTAATCAAATTAAACTTGTTTTGAATTTGGTAAACAGGTGATGACACCAAAATGAGTTTTGACTTGAATAATTTTACTACTTATGCTTTCTCAAAGCAATCAATGAACATTTGGAAGACAGATTATGTGGAATTTGTAACATGTGATGTTGTAACAAATGTGTTTGAGATCTTTTTGATACTAACATCATTATTGTTTTCATCTAGATTTCTAATAGTTGAATTCTCTCTTATAGACCTCTATGGAAATCGCACTCCAGAACCTCTGGTATTTCAAAGCGATATGGTACCAATATTAAACTTTTACTAAGTAATAATGATGGTAATCTGTAATTCTGATTGGTTCTTATCACTTATGCAATAATGATACTTTGTTAGAAGGCCTGTAAACATTGTTGGTTTATTATGCTTTAGCAACAAATCAGCAATCAAAGCTTGGTTGGTAATAATCCAGATTAGCGCCTGGTTCAAAGTTTCATTTCCAATTATGATCTGGTGGACTTGCCCCTTAGTGATGCAACGTACACTTGGTCTAACTTTCAAGAAAATCCATATTGTAGCAGAATTGATAGATTCCTTATAAATCCATTATGGGAAGCCATGTTCCCGGATACTATACAAAGTGCAAAGCCTAGGCCAGTGTCAGATCATACGCCTCTATTGTTGTCAACAACTATGATGCATACAGGTGCAAGGCCATTCAAACTGGAAATTATTTGGTTGGAAGTGCTGACCTTAAAGAAAAGATGCAAACTTGGTGGAGAGATCTTAATTTTAATGGGAATCCTGGCTTTGTGTTCTGTAAGAAATTGATGGCAGTGAAAGAATATCATAAAGTATGCAACAAAGAGTGCTTTGGCAAGGTAAACAAGAAGTTGGATGAAATGCTTTTACAAATACAAGAGTACATATCCCAACAGAACTATTTACTTATGAGTGATAAATCTTGATACCTATTACTAGGGAATTGGGGAATCCACAACTCCCAATTGTTTAATCATTATAGAAGAGAAAGAGGTGCAAGGTATGGATGGATGTAATGTCTCCGTGTCATGCGAAGACGAGGACATGGGATTATCACATGACAACAATAAATTTTGAAATCTAAGAGCTTCTCCAATGGTGTTGTGTATGTTTCCTAGGTGGAACCTGATAGATGCATTTATGTGTCTATATTAGTCTCAATTCTCTGTAATGTTAGCACTCAATTTGGTGCTTATTTTAGTATTTTATGTCTTTGTAGGTGTTTTTTGGAGAAATAAACATGTGTGGAGAAATCGGGTCGAAAAGTTTTTAAAGGCACTTGGGGGATACTTACTATTCGGGCACTCAGTTTGGATAAGGGGCATCTCAATCACTAAGGGGTACTCCACTAATAAGGGATACCCTAATTGCTATTGACACCTCACGGCTATTGGCACCCCATCATAGGATCGGGGGAATACCTCCTTCACCTGTTGAATATGATAATGGCGAGAAACTTTCTTCAGGCGCGATGATTCTGAATTATTTAAGAACCGAGTCTTTATGGGTTAGGAAGGGATATTTCAATAGTTCAGTTAAAGGGATGATCAATACGTGTTGAAACACGTCATAGGTAGAGCTTCAGGCCGGCAAAAATGGAGGCTTTCTTCTCATGAAAACAGAGTTTTGGCGGAAAAGAAGTCAGTTAGCAGCGATGATTTTCTTGGCAGATTTGGTCGGCGTTTTGATGGATTTTCTCGTCAGTTTGACTTGGTATGAGTGTTACAACAAAACGGGACTACCAGGGCCGGTCCTGAGTATTTTTTGCTCCGAAGCAGACACTTTTTTTTTGCCCCATAATTGTATATATTTCTTACACGCTGCACATTTAGTTTAACTCTTTTTTCTATTTTCAGATCGTAAATCTTATTTTTTTTCTTTTAACTAGAGGCATACATGCATCAAATAAAAATTATGATTAGTGGAACGAACACAATTTATCATTTATCAATTATA
>NW_020627183.1:0-357 GCF_003573695.1 Papaver somniferum | reverse complement strand
TGGGCCGGGTGAGGTTCGAGGTGTCAAATATATGAGAATGGATTAAACTGCAACCTATCACTTAACTCAGGTTGCAAGATTACCATATACAAACCCGATGTTCTCGTCTGGGCCAGGTTCGAGGTGTCAAATATATCAGATTGGATGAAACTGCAACCTATCACTTAACTCAGGTTGCAAGATTACCAGGTACAGACCCGATGTTCTGTTCCGGTCCAGGTTCAAGGTGTCTAATATATCAGATTGGATGAAATTTCAGCTTATCTCTTAACTCAGGTTGCAAGATTACCATATACATACCCGATGTTCTGGTCCGGGCCAGGTTCGAGGTGTCAAATATATCAGATTGGATGAAAC
>NW_020627182.1:0-585 GCF_003573695.1 Papaver somniferum | reverse complement strand
AAAATAAAAAACAAAACTAAATGGCAGATTTATCAAGATCGACAACCTAAAATAGTTCAGTAGATCAAACTTACGGCGACAATGATACTGACTGTTGTTGGCTCCATCAATAAACTCCACCTACTCTGAATTCAGCATAGAATCAAAATTAAAAGTGTACAATAATATACACATGCTATATAAACTAAAGGTTAAATACTCTATCAATTCATCTCCACTGATGAATTTCAGTGTGTTATTAAAGAAAACACACCTGATTAGCAAACATCTCACACGGATGATAATTCTAAGATTTGAATCACGTACAAAAAAAATCAACATCTATTCTTAAAATAAAGCTTACAATCAAAACTAAAGAACCACAAATGAAAAATCAAAGCGACAATCAAACGAATTACCTCACCTATTGTCACAATGAATTTTTTTTTATGAATTAATGATCATTAAATCAATCTGTTACAGATTCAAAAGCTTCAATTGAAACAAAAGAATCGATCAAATAATCCTCCAACGAAAGAAAAAATCAAACCTCAAAAGTTAAAATATGATGAAACAACAACAATATTGAAGAAGAGGAACGAAAGA
>NW_020627181.1:0-656 GCF_003573695.1 Papaver somniferum | reverse complement strand
TTTGAACCATCCTCTTAAATTTACCAGTTTTTGTATATTATTAGATGTTTTAACCAGTTTTTAGCGTTCCAGGTGACATCTATTAATTCTTTAATTTTATAGGACTATGAGTTATTGGTAACAAGCCTACTATGAAACTAAGCAGTCACCTATACTTCTGTGTATTCTTTTGAATCATCCTCTTAAATTTACCATTTTTTGTATATTATTAGATGTTTTAACCAGTTTTTATCGTTCCAGGTGACATCTAATAATTCTTTGATTGTAAAGGACTATGAGTTATTGATAACAAGCCTACTATGAAACTAAGCATTCACCTATACTTCTGTGTATTCTTTTGAACCATCCTATTAAATTTACCAGTTTTTGTATATTATTAGATGTTTTTAAACAATTTTTATCGTTCCAGATGACATCTATTAATTCTTTAATTTTAGAGGACAATAAGTTATTGATAACAAGCCTACTATGAAACTAAGCAGTCACCTATACTTCTGTGTATTTAATTGAACCATTCTCGTAAATTTACCAGTTTTTGTATATTATTAGATGTTTTGAACAGTTTATTGGGCTCCAGGTGACATCTATTAATTATTTAATTTTAGAGGACTAAGAGTTATTGATAACAAGCCTACTATGAAACTAAGCAGTCACCT
>NW_020627180.1:0-553 GCF_003573695.1 Papaver somniferum | reverse complement strand
TTTTGAATTTAGGATGGAGGAGAATTTGTTAGGGTTCAGAAACTGTGAGATGATGAAGCTGTAGTTGTGGCCATCGATTGAAGCAAGAATTAAGAGATGGGATTCAAAATTACAGTGTGATGAAACTGAAGTGCAAGGTATGTGAACAATGGGTTTGTGGTGAGTATTTGCTACGTCTAAATCAGTGAGATGGGTTCATGAGAAATGAAGGGATTTGACGGATTATTGGGTGATTGAAGTGATGCTGGCTTGTTATGATATGAATTTGCAGAATGGAGGCTTTGTTGCAGTCGACTTTAGAAATGGAGGAGAAGCTCTAATGGACTGTGCTTGAGGTGCTCAGAGAATGAACTTGATATGTTGCAGGTTATGCTGTAAATGGAGTTGCAGAGTGATTCAGGTGATGCTGAAATTGAAATGGAGTTGTGCTACTAGTTTGTGGGATTGAAGCTTTACATGGATTATTTGAGCTGAAACTCAGATGAGGCTGGAATGTAGCTGTGACAGTGCAGGTGCAGTTGAGTATGGCAAGTGCAAGCTGGTAGGGATGATG
>NW_020627179.1:0-703 GCF_003573695.1 Papaver somniferum | reverse complement strand
TTCTTTAGCATAAAGTATATGTATGGTATGCACAATTAATTTTCTTATTTCTACGTTGGAAACCCAAATTCATCAAGGATTCAATTTGTGCTCTTAAGTTCATTTGTTTTATTTTCTTTTTAGGGACGCAAAGATAGTTTGTTGAAGTACCGTGGAGTCTTATAGTCAAACTTCCCTTTGAGAACTCTTGTTGAAACCTCCCTTCTTTTGGTTGCTCTAAGTAACACAATATTGATATATATATTTCTGAGTTCATCCTTCAATATTGACTGGTTCTTAATAGTTTGTTTGTCTATTTCTGTAGATAAAGATCATTAAGATCTGAAATGACCTTGGCTTGGGTGTTGGGGGTTAATATACCAATACACATGCTAACCAGGCCATCACATTACTATTAAGGTTGTAAATATCTATTAAGGTTTATAAGAGTGGTCGTGCCTAGGTTGAAGTACATGGACTATAGATTGTTGAGGAATTTCAGACAACGTGTAATATCTTGTACCTATCTTGAACTCCAAAGTGTCTTTTTTTTTTGGTATACGGTTATATGCCTTCTGTAGTTCCTTCGTTGGAGTAGTTATACATTTGGTTTGAAGAAATATAGCCATTATTTTACCATGCACAAATAATAATTCCAATTACTAAGGATTTTAGTGAGCCAAGTGGCAGCATATGTACCTTAATAAGGTCTGAAACCAAGTAT
>NW_020627178.1:0-398 GCF_003573695.1 Papaver somniferum | reverse complement strand
CATTCCTTAGTTTATTTAAACATTAGTTCAAGAACAACCGACTTTAGATATAACCTGCTCAAGTTCGCGGACTGGGTTCGCGGACTTAAGCTCATGGAAGGAGTTCACAAACTCCAGCAGAAATTCTCGGGTCGAGAACTTCCTCCAGTTCGTGGACTTAGTTCGCATACTTGGCTCACGCCACTTCCATTTCTCTTGATCAACAAAGTTCGCAAACTTTGGTTCAAGGAATAAGAACTTATACATATATGTGTTTCCACAATAATGCTTATATCCTACCAATGGTTATGTAATCTAAACTCACATTTCAATCATTGAAACATTCTCAGAGGACGGATATAGCCGTTATTCACAGACCATTTTTCGTCAGAGAAATTTTCAAAGTGATTGAAACATAA
>NW_020627177.1:0-721 GCF_003573695.1 Papaver somniferum | reverse complement strand
TTCGTTATAGGTCGAAAATTGATTTCTGAGACTAAATTGTAAACTAGATAAACTCATCTTTAACAGAAAAAGTTTGAAAAATGTATTGTAATTACAATTAATATGTTTTAAGCAATACGTCTAGTAAAAATTGCATTTCTATGTACGTTGATTCAACAAAATATGAAGGAAGTCAAATTTCACAGTAGAAGAAGTATTAAAGACCTTGCAGAACTAATCCAAATCCTAACAAATTTCATCTATCTTGATTCAAATAGAAAGAAAAAGCCAACACAAAAAGAAAGAGTTCATAAAAATGTTGAATTTTATATACGTTAACCCAAAAAAGTTGACACATTTCGTTATAAGTCGGAAATTGATTTCTGACACTAAATTGTAAACTAGATAAACTCATCTTTAACAGAAAAAGTTTGAGAAATGTATTTTAATTACAATTAATATGTTCTAAGGCAATACGTCTAGTAAAAATTGTATTTCTATGTACGTTGATTCAAGAAAATATGAAGGAAGTCAAATTTCACAATAGAAGAAGGATGAAAGACCATGCAGAACTAATCCAAATCCTAACCAATTTCATCTATCTTGAATCAAATAGAAAGACAAAGCCAACACAAAAAGAAAGAGTTCATAAAAATGTTGAATTTTATATACGTTAACTCAAAAAAGTCTACACATTTCGTTATAAGTCGAAAATTGATTTCTGAGACTAAATTGTAAACTA
>NW_020627176.1:0-584 GCF_003573695.1 Papaver somniferum | reverse complement strand
TTTCACAATAGAAGAAGGATGAAAGACCATGCAGAACTAATCCAAAACCTAACAAATTTCATCTATCTTAAATCAAATAGAAAGACAAAGCCAACACAAAAAGAAAGAGTTTATAAAAATGTTGAATTTAATATACGTTGACTCAAAAAAGTCTACACACTTTGTTATAAGTCAGAAATTGATTTCTGAGACTAAATTGTAAACTAGATAAACTCATCTTTAACAGAAAAAGTTTGAAAAATGTATTGTAATTACAAATAATATGTTCTAAGGAAATACGTCTAGTAAAAATTGCATTTCTATGTGCGTTGATTCAAGAAAATATGAAGGAAGTCGAATTTCACATTAGAAGAAGGATGAAAGACCATTCAGAACTAATCAAAATCCTAACAAATTTCATCTATCTTGAATCAAATAGTAAGATAAAGCCAACAAAAAAAGAAAGAGTTCATAAAAATGTTGAATTTTATATACGTTAACTCAAAAAAGTCTACACATTTCGTTATAAGTCGGAAATTGATTTCTGAGACTAAATTGTAAACTAGATAAACTCATCTTTAACAAAAAAAAAGTTTGAAAAATGT
>NW_020627175.1:0-483 GCF_003573695.1 Papaver somniferum | reverse complement strand
TTAAAGATAAGTTTATCTAGTTTACAATTTAATCTCAGAAATCAATTTCTGACTTCTAACGAAGTGTGTAGACTTTTTTGAGTTAACGTATATAAAATTAAACATTTTTATGAACTCTTTCTTTTTGTGTTGACTTTGTTTTTCTATTTGATTCAAGATAAATGAAATTTGTTAGGATTTGGTTTAGTTCTTCTTGGTCTTTAATCCTTTTTCTATTGTGAAATTTGCCTGCTTCATATTTTCTTGAATCAATGTACATAGAAATGCAATTTTTACCAGACGTAATGCCATATAACATATTATTTGTGATTACAATACATTTTTCAAACTTTTTCTGTTAAAGATGATTTTATATAATTTACAATTTAGTCTCAGCAATCAATTTTCGACTTATAACGAAGTGTGTAGACTTTTTTGAGTTAATGTATATAAAATTCAACATTTTTATGAACTCTTTATTTTTGTGTTGGCTTTGTCTTTCTA
>NW_020627174.1:0-403 GCF_003573695.1 Papaver somniferum | reverse complement strand
ACTTCGTTATAAGTCTGAAATTGATTTCTGAAACTAAATAGTAAACTAGATAAACTCATCTTTAACAGAAAAAGTTTCAAAAATGTATTGTAATCACAAATAATATGTTCTAAGGCATTACGTCTAGTTAAAATTGCATTTCTATGTACGTTGATTCAAGAAAATATGAAGGAAGTCAAATTTCTCTAAAGAAGAAGAATGAAAGACCAGCCATAACTAATCCAAATTCTAACAAATTTCATCTATTTGAAACAAATTGAAAGACAAAGCCAATACAAAAATAAACAGTTCATAAAAATGTTGATTTTTTATACGTTAACTCAAAAAAGTCTACACGCTTCGTTATAAGTCGGAAGTTGATTTCTGAGACTAAATTGTAAACTAGATAAACTCATCTTTAACA
>NW_020627173.1:0-545 GCF_003573695.1 Papaver somniferum | reverse complement strand
TTTCTGTTAAAGATGAGTTTATTTAGTTTATAATTTAGTCTCAGAAATCAATTTCCGAATTATAATGAAGTGTGTAGACTTTTTTGAGTTAACATATATAAAATTCAATATTTTTATGAACTCTTTCTTTTTGTGTTAGCTTTGTCTATCTATTTGATTCCAGATAGATGAAATTTGTTAGGATTTGGATTAGTTCGGCATGGTCTTTCATCCTTGTTCTATTGTGAAATTTGACTTCCTTCATATTTTCTTGAATCAACGTACATAGAAATGCAATTTTTACTATACGTATTGCCTTAGAACATATTAGTTGTAATTACAATACATTTTTTAAACTTTTTCTGTAAAAGATGAATTTATCTAGTTTACAATTTAGTCTCAGAAATCAACTTCCGACTTATAACAAAGTGTGTAGACTTTTTCGAGTTAACGTATATAAAATTCAACATTTATATAAACTCTTTCTTTTTATGTTGTCTTTGTCTTTCTATTTGATTCAAGAAGATGAAATTTTTAGGATTTGGATTAGTTCTGCATGGCCTTTC
>NW_020627172.1:0-691 GCF_003573695.1 Papaver somniferum | reverse complement strand
GCAAATCAAGGATGAGAAAATATTGGATAAAGGTTTCATCTTCAATTGTAAAGAAGTTTTTGAATGTATGAATAGAATTCGTATTTAATCTCACTATCATCAAAAGCCCTAGAATACCTTATTGCAAGAATACTCTGAAAATCTTCTAAGTTCATCAACACACACATTAGAGCTGCGTATGTGAATTCTACCTAAAAAATAACCTAACGCCTTGCGCTAATTAAGTTCAATTCCTAGGGGCATTAAGTTTCATAAATAGGCTAATCAATGCAATTGTCATACATTGTGCATGACAATTCGGACAATGGTCAAACTCTACATATGATTACAAGAGTGTATCACTACAAACCGTAATCATATCATGCTACTCGTATTCAAGGTTATCGCTTGATGATAAATCCTAAAATAGCTATAGATATGGATGTATGTTCAATCAATTCTAGACTCAACCAAACAAACATTCAATGATATTGTAATACATCAATCATGCAATTATTATAAACCGTAGAAAGTGAACGATAATATGGAGAGAAAACTAATTCATCTTATCAAAAAGCATGCTTGGAAAATCCGACTACAACTTTAACCAATAATAAAATTCTAGCTCATGTTCACGGAGTTCATAACAAGAATAAAGAGAAGAGTTTCCATGTCTAAACCCTAGAAATGAAAGTAGAGAAAGAGATAATAA
>NW_020627171.1:0-396 GCF_003573695.1 Papaver somniferum | reverse complement strand
TATATATATGAAAGTTGATGTAAAAGAATCGAGAAATATTATGAAAATTTTAAGCGACTTTAGTGGTGCTTTTGGTAAATGATAAACTCGTAGTTTAGGACATTTCACACTTCTAATTTCAAACATCAGGGTTAAGAACATGTACGTTTATATGATCTATAAATAAGGGTGACACACAACATCGTAGAAAATTAGTGAATTTTGGCAGAAAATTCGATTCAAATATAACTTATGAAATTACAATTATATATATATTTCACATAAAATTATAACAAATTAAGGTGTAAACGAATGTCTAGATCTTACCCTTTCTTGCACGTTTATTTTATTTTATTTTGATAAACTTTCCTGAAACCAAGACCTAAACAGAGAACTAGAAATCAGTTTTGGTGTAGT
>NW_020627170.1:0-371 GCF_003573695.1 Papaver somniferum | reverse complement strand
CCCAGTCATTCTTTATTGTCTGTGAAACATCTTCATGTCGATCTGCGGTAAGGCGGACAATCTCTAGTCCCCAGACGTAATTCTCCTGAATCCATCTTTTCTTGGACGATGCGCTTCGAAGCATTGCATTTACTGGGAGAATGATGGAGTTGAGAGTTGAATCTGCAGCCAAGAGATTAATCTCCCACTGTGGTCGCCAATTGTTTATGGGTGAAAACTGTTTCTGCTGATTTTAGTAATTTTGGGTGTGTGGATGAGAAACGAATCTAAACCCTGAACAATGTACTGCACGTGAGTACTTTTGATTCGAGAGATCAATCTTTACAATCCTGGCCTAAACCAAGAAATGGCCGTTCCACGCTTGCTTCGGT
>NW_020627169.1:0-663 GCF_003573695.1 Papaver somniferum | reverse complement strand
TCAAAGGCACAAGAAGAAGCAGAGATTGATCCAACGAGTTATAGAAGAAATGTTGGATGCCTAAGATACTTATTACACACAAGACCAGATTTGGCTTTATCTGTGGGAGTAGCAAGCCGTTATATGCAGAGTCCACGCAAGTCTCACGGTGATGTAATAAAGCAGATATTGAGATATCTAAGAGGAACAATCAGCTGTGGATTGAAGTATGGTCGAGGAGGATCAAAAGGAATTGTTGGGTATAGTGACAGCAGTCATAATATTGACCAAGATGATAGGAAAGGTACAACTGGTCATATATTTTATCTAGGTGAAGCACCTATTACATGGTGTTCACAGAAGCAACACACTGTAGCCCTCTCATCCTGTGAAGCTGAGTTTATGGCCGCAACAGAAGCAGCTAAACAATCAATATGGCTTCAAGAATTATTGAGTGAAATCAAAGGAAGAGAACCTGAAAAAGTTCTCATCAAGATTGATAATAAGTCTGCAATTGCACTCACTAAAAATTCAGTGTTTCATGGGAAGACGAAACACATTCACAAAAGGTATCATTTCATACGAGAATGTATCGAGAAGGAGATCATCAACGTTGAACACATACCAGGAACTGAGCAGAAAGCAGATATATTGACAAAGGCATTAGATCGGATCAAGTTTGAA
>NW_020627168.1:0-569 GCF_003573695.1 Papaver somniferum | reverse complement strand
TATCTTGAATCAAATAGAAAGACAAAGCCAACACAAAAAGAAAGAGTTCATAAAAATGTTGAATTTTATATACCTTAACTCAAAAAAGTCTACACACTTCGTTATAAGTCTGAAATTGATTTCTGAAACTAAATTGTAAACTAGATAAGCTCATCTTTAACAAAAAAAAGTTTGAAAAATGTATTGTAATCACAAATAATATGTTCCAAGGCATTACGTCGAGTAGAAATTGCATTTCTATGTACGTTGATTCAAGAATATATGAAGGAAGACAAATTTCTCAATAGAAGAAGGATGAAAGACCATGCATAACTAATCCAAATCCTAACAAATTTCGTTTATCTTGAATCAAATAGAAATACAAAGCCAACAAAAGTGAAAGAGTTCATAAAATTTTGAATTTTATACAGGTTAACTCAAAAAAGTCTACAAGTCGGAAATTGATTTCTGAGACTAAATCGTAAACTAGATAAACTCATCTTTAACAGAAAAAGTTTGAAAATTGTATTATAATCACAAATAATATGTTCTAAAGCATTACGTCTAGTAAAAATTGCATTTCTAAGTAC
>NW_020627167.1:0-629 GCF_003573695.1 Papaver somniferum | reverse complement strand
TGGACCGTTCACAAGCTGTGTTGGAGCACAACTTGTTGCTCGGCCACCCGCCAACTTTTGTAAATAAATACGTGTCTTTGTGAATAATTGTTTAAACAATCATTATTTAATTTAACTAGTTCAGTAACACGGACCACAATAGGGAAATCTTTCTAGATTATTCCCAAATACGTTACGAGCGTTCCAGAGAAATAAGACTGACTTATCTTACTACCATGATAACTATGGATTTACATAAAATGGAAACAAATTTAATTAATACAATAATGATTAATTTGACAGATGAATAGGGTCATTTACATGGATTCATTGTTCAATACGATAATGGTTAGTTTGAAGGTTTAAGGAAACGATTATTGGGGTTTACATGAGAGATAGATTTTGGATGATTTACGGGTAAACAATGAAGGGAGCTATGCTTATACTTTGGGTTTAATTTTGTGTAAACAGGTGATCATATGAGAAAATAATAGTAGCTCAGTGTATGATTTCAGATTAGCAATGAAAAAAGATGACAATGGTATTAAGAGTGGAACCTAAAACCTCGTGAATGAAAATCAACAACTCTCATTTCTCAAACATGGAGTATGTAGAAGATAAGGTGCAGTTAGTGAATAAAACGGAGTTTA
>NW_020627166.1:0-562 GCF_003573695.1 Papaver somniferum | reverse complement strand
AAAATATGAAGGAAGTCAAATTTCACAATAGAAGAAGGATGAAAGACAATGCAGAACGAATCCAAATCCTAGCAAATTTCATCTATCTTGAATCAAATAGAAAGACAAAGCCAACACAAAAAGAAGGAGTTCATAAAAATGTTGAATTTAATATATGTTAACTCAAAAAAGTCTACACACTTCGTTATAAGTCGGAAATTGATTTCTGAGACTAAATTGTAAATTAGATAAACTCATCCTTAACAGAAAAAGTTTGAAAATTTTATTGTAATTATAATTAATATGCTCTAAGGCAATACGTCTAGTAAAAATTGCATTTCTATGTACGTTGATTCAAAAAAATATGAAGGAAGTCAAATTTCACAATAGAAGAAACTCGAAAAACCATGCAGAACTAATCCAAATCCTAACAAATTTCATCTATCTTGAATCAATTAGAAAGACAAAGAAAACACAAAAAGAAAGAGTTCATAAAAATGTTGAATTTTATATACGTTAACTCAAAAAAGTCTACACATTTCTTTATAAGTTGGAAATTGATTTCTGAGACTAAATTGTAAAC
>NW_020627165.1:0-408 GCF_003573695.1 Papaver somniferum | reverse complement strand
TTCCAGGTGACATCTATTAATTCTTTAACTTTAGAGGACTATGAGTTATTGATAACAAGCCTACTATGAAACTAAGTATCCACCTATACTTCTGTGTATTTTTCTGAACCATCCTCTTAAATGTGGTATATTATTAAATGTTATAAACATTTTCTAGCGTTCCATGTGACATCTATTAATTCTTTAATTTTAGAGGACTGAGTTTTTGATAACAACCCTACCATGAAACTAAACATTTACCTATACTTATGTGTATTTTTTTGAACCATCCTCTTAAATGTACCAGTTTTTGTATATTATTAGATGTTTTAAACAGTTTCTAGCGTTTCAGGTGACATCTATTAATTCTTTAACTTTAGAGGACTATGAGTTATTGATAACAAGCCTACTATGAAACTAAGCATCCAC
>NW_020627164.1:0-807 GCF_003573695.1 Papaver somniferum | reverse complement strand
TGATTCAAGATATATGAAATTTTTTAGGATTTGGATTAGTTCTGCATGGTCTTTCATCCTTCTTCTATTGTGAAATTTGACTTCCTTCATATTTTCTTGAAACAACGTACATAGAAATGCAATTTTTACTAGACGTATTGCCTTAAAACATATTTATTGTAATTACAATACATTTGCAAACTTTTTTTGTTAAAGATGAGTTTATCTAGTTTACAATTTAGTCTCAGAAATCAATTTCTGACTTATAACGAAGTGTGTAGACTTTTTTGAGTTAACGTATATAAAATTCAACATTTTTATGAACTCTTTCTTTTTGTGTTGGCTTTGTCTTTCTATTTGATTCAAGATAAATGAAGTTTGTTAGGATTTGGATTAGTTCTGCATGGTCTTTCATCCTTCTTCTATTGTGAAATTTGACTTCCTTCATATTTTCTTGAATAAACGTCCATAGAAATGCAATTTTTATTAGACGTATTGCCTTAGAACATATTTCTTGTAATTACAATACATTTTCAAACTTTTTCTGTTAAAGATGAGTTTATCTAGTTTACAATTTAGTCTCAGAAATCAATTTCTGACTTATAACGAAGTGTGTAGACTTTTTTTAGTTAACGTATATTAAATTCAACATTTTTATGAACTCTTTCTTTTTGTGTTGGCTTTGTCTTTCTATTTGATTCAAGATAGATGAAATTTGTTAGGATATGGATTAGTTCTGCATGGTCTTTCATGTTTCTTCTATTGTGAAATTTGACTTCCTTCATATTTTCTTGAATTAACGTACATGAAAATGCAATTTTTACTAGC
>NW_020627163.1:0-804 GCF_003573695.1 Papaver somniferum | reverse complement strand
GAAAAATTTGGTTTTTTATGGGAAAATTTTGGTTTTGATGGGAATGAAAAACATTTGGTTTTTATGGGATTTGAAAACTCCTTTTGGTTTTAATGGGATGAGGCCCAGCTAACTGGTTCAAATTTTCTGTGGGACAAACACAGCGAACGGCCTAGAGATTTGAGTACACGGCCCAACTAACGAGTTCAGTGAACCAAGCCCAGAAATGCACGAGGCCCAGTTGGGTATTTGATTTATGGGCTCTCAGTTAGCCAAAATACGAGGCCCACTTGGGCTTAAAAACGTGTTACAAATTCTGAGTTGGGTTCAAGCCCAGAGTTCAGAAACAAAGTGCACTTGGGTTCAAGAGTTTCAGAATCAATTTACAAGGCCTAGAATTTCAGTTTTTTAAAGCAAGCCCACACAGTTATTGGGTTTAGGCTTACTCTTTTTAGCACAGCCCAGCTGCTCTGTTGTTCTAGTTGCACAGCCCAGTTGGGCCTTGTTCTTTTCCTTAGCTTGTGTAGCCCAGCTGTGTTTTGGTCTAGCCACAACAGCAGCAGACAACAACACCACAACAACTTAGCAACAGTAATAGGCTCCAGCAGCAACACCAGCAGCAGCAGCACTACAGTACAGCAACATCAACAGCAAAAACACAGCACATCTCCAGCAACAGAAGCAGCACTAGCAGCAGTTCAGTTCAGCAGCAGAGAAACAGGAACAGCTTCAGCAACAGCAGCCCAGCAGCTCCAGCAAGGAAACAAAAACAACATCAGGGGCAACAGCTTCAGCAACAGCAGCTGCACCACAGGGCAAATAGAA
>NW_020627162.1:0-470 GCF_003573695.1 Papaver somniferum | reverse complement strand
TTTCAAATCAGGGTTTGCAATCCAAGTTACCTTGGTAACAAAGCATTCAATATTCACCGTTAGATGAAAAACCTGATTTCTCCAAGCTAATATCTTTCAACCGTTAGATCGAAACTTAGCTTGTCATACACAAATGAAATGTGTTTCATTTAGGTTTGAGTAACCGTACCTAAACGTGTTGTAGATGGTGTATTTTCGACAATGGCTAAATCGTAAACCCATAATTATACGAACCTCTGATCCATCAATCAGACGTGAGTATTGAGACATGGGTCTCTCATCGAATTCTCAACGGAGAGTACTTTATCTCAGAGTACATTTAGATATGTAGTCTCAGGACTGGACAACGACATATCTCATGAATACTGAACACTTTCAGTGATTATTTCTATATAGTGTCACGAGATGGACGGCTCCTAGACAGCTTGCTCTGCTAGTATAGAGCGATAACGTCTTCAGGAACAAACAAC
>NW_020627161.1:0-304 GCF_003573695.1 Papaver somniferum | reverse complement strand
TTGATCTCATAGAATAGCAATAACTATATTATCTCATTACTCTGATTTCATGATCGAATACACAACTGGTCTCATAAATGGTAATAGATAAATCTTAATTACTCTGATTCTATGGTCGAATCTACGATCCCGTGGAATGGTAATGCTCGCTTTATTATTCTGAATTCGTAGTCGAATCCTCAGCTGATCCTATGAATTAATAATAAACATCTTATTGCTCAGTTTTGTGAATTATTCTCCACCGAATTCCATAATTAGTAATAAATAATCAACAACCGGGCGTCTGAGCTACCTCTAAGTAAGC
>NW_020627160.1:0-1620 GCF_003573695.1 Papaver somniferum | reverse complement strand
CTCCCTTGATTTATATCTGGGCGACATACTGAAGTAGAATGTAGTGTGAACTTTACAGCTACTCCGCAAAGATGTCCAACTCCCAAGCTAACGACACTCCAAGGGACGAAATGTGTATTGATGATGATACCTCCAGGGATGATACATGTATGGATGAGACTTCCGTTGGCGAAGAAGAGGATGAAGCCTCTGTAATTAAGAATGTCTCGAATATAGATGATGCATTTTTTGCGGAGGTTGAGCATGAAACTGAGAATCATCTCAAATCTCCAATGTACCGTCTTCTGATAAATCCCAGAAATGTTACTCAGAAGAAATTGCTGACTCCTAAGACAGTGATTCGGTTTTGTCTTGAACGAGGTATCTTCCTTGCATCAATCATATAGTTTAAGCTTTCTCGACGACCTTTGGAAAAATTCTCTGGATGGGCGAGACATATGTTGGGTTTCCCTCATGTCAGGGCTATGCTCGATCAGGCGCAAGTGACTAGAGCTATTCAGGCATCTGGAGACTTATTAATTTTCCATGATGCGAGAGGTATTTTGGCTCTACTTGCTCGTTGGTATATTCCCACTCACACCTTTATATGCAGATGGGGAGAGTTTACCGTTACCTTAGAGGATGTAGCTGCTTTGATGCATCTCCCAATCACGGGCAATCTCCCTGAAGATCTTTCAGATGAGGAGACTGCAGTTTCTAACATCTTGACAACCGCAATGGAGGAAGTGAATAAGGCGTCTGTCAGTAAAGGATGCTATGCTCACTGGTTAACATGCTGGTGGCTAAAAGACGAGGTTTCTGATAGTCCCATCGACGGTATGTTTCCCATTGCTGCTTTCTTATGTTTATGGCTTTCCAGAGACATATTTGAAGACAGTGGAAACTTGTTGAAATCCTTCGTGATCCCCTTTGCTATCAAGATGGCTCAAGGTGAGCAACTTCCGATATGTAGCTTATTCCTGGGTTCTTTGTATTCTAACTTGGACTCCTTGATAATAAACTCCAGTGTGTCGAATGGCTTTATGAAGATTGAGTGCTATGCCAACACGATGTTTCTTCAAGATTTGATGTGGGAAAACTTCAATAATTATGCACCTATTCCATGTAATATTTTGCAAGGACCGAATGTTGATGCTCGTCACATCTTCTCTGAAAAATATAATCCCAGGATCATGCGTTGGTCTACAAAGCAGTTTCGGTCTAAAGCACGCCTCATTGATGTGTTGGATGATGAATCTGAGTTCAACTTCCGCCCATGGGTGTCTGTTCCTGCTTATGTTTCCCAGCCAACGACTTTCAATACTGGAGAGAGTGTGATGATGATGTCCGGTGCAAATCTGAGTGATGGCGAAAGATCTTTCATGTTGAGTTGCACCCCTGGTCATTTTATATCGGCTATACACGAAGGACTTTCAGTGGAGGAATATAATATTGACAGAGCAACTCGAAAAATGGGTATGGATCAGTGTGTTACAACTTTTCGAAGGAGAAATCCATCAGTTGAACATCTTAGAACCCATTTAGACCATACTCATGTGGAAGGAAGTAATTACTGGTTCCCTTGCTCCGAGAGATTTGCATATGTAACTCCAGGTTATGTAGACTTTTGGGATCAACAAC
>NW_020627159.1:0-3116 GCF_003573695.1 Papaver somniferum | reverse complement strand
TCGTTAGCTTCAATATCAGGCGATTCTCCATTTTCTTCCATGAAAGGGTCGTCTAGGTTTTCCTCTCCACAAAAGTTTGGATCATTCAACATATACCCAAAATCGTCTTCTCTAAACGGTCGTGAACCCTTAACATTTTGTTCTTCACCATGATTCTCACCTTCTTCTTCAATTCCAAGTGTTACCGGTTACCACCTCCTCCCATTTACTCATCCGTTTTCCATTTCTTAATGAGACCAGAGTACGTTTCACTTCGACTTGTATAAATAGGCATTACCTATTTCCACCGAACAACAAGTTCAGGTCTGGAGGATACAACACTCAGAAAACATTTGCTAGCTTTCCATATGTTAGCTTCCCACTTTTTGATACAAGTCGTGAAACAACTACTCTTCCAGAATCAACTATTATGGTCTCAACACTTTCTTCGCTTCCCTCCCCAAAACCAACCCTTCTCCTTCACTTTGTGACCGAAGAAAGTCTGGAACGTCCATTTCTTGGTTTAGGCCGGATTTGTACAGATTGATCTCTCGAATATAAAGTACTCCCTTGCAGTACATTGTTTAGGGTTTAAATTCGTTTCTCACCCACACATCCGAAATTACCAAAATCAGCAGAAACCGTTTTCACCCTCAAACAGTAGTACATGATATTTCCTTGCAATTGAATAACTCTCTAACTAGTTCATTTGAAGTCATTTGAACTAGTTATGGTGAAGAAGAACGTGGTTGATATGAAATGCTCATATGGCTAACCTTTTGGTTAACTATTATTGAACCAACAAGTGCATACGTTTGGGTATGGTTAACAAACCTAGAAGCGTGCACTGTCAAGTGTGTGTAACAAGATAAGTTTTCGATCTAACAGTTGAGAAATATTAGCTTGAATATAAATCAGGTTTTCATCTAACGGTGGATATTGATTGATTTGTTACCAGGGTAACTTAATTGCAAACTCTGATTTGAAAGACTATATAAGGGGAACTCTAGTATCTGTGCAAAACTAATCCCCACATCTCAGTGTGATACTAGTTTGCGTGCTAGAGTCGGTTCTCCTTTAACCTTTGGTTTTCTTCTTCTAAAATCAAGTTAACGACTTAAAGACTTCATTGGGATTGTGAAGCCAGACCGGTACTACTTTTATCGTAGTTGTGTGTTCTGATCTTGCATCTTCTATCGTACGAGTACAATCAGATTGATTGGTTTGAGATTGATATCTCCGATAGGCAAGATATAAAAAGTAATCACAAACATCTTCGTCTCATTGTTTGTGATTCCGCAACATCTTGTTTAGCTACCATACGATTAAGATTGTTGTGAGGTGATTGATAAATCTAGGATGTTCGTCGGTAATATAAGACCGTATTATCAATTGATTCCTGTTCACCTTGATTATTATCAAAAGACGGAACAAAACCTTTTAGGGTTTATCTATGGGAGACAGATTAATCCTTTTATAGACTTGTCTATGTGAGACAGATTTGTTTATTGTCAAGTCTTCGACTTTGGGTCGTAGCAACTCTTAGTTGTGGGTGAGATCAGCTAAGAGAATCAAGTGCGCAGTATCCTGCTGGGATCATAGACGTAGCGAGTACAAATGTACCTTAGATCAGTGGGAGACTGATTGGGGTTCAACTACAGTCCAGTCCGAAGTTAGCTTAGAGTAGGCTAGTGTCCGTAGCGACTTAATACAGTGTGTGTTCAATCTGGACTAGGTCCCGGGGTTTTTCTGCATTTGCGGTTTCCTCTTTAACAAAATTTCTGGTGTCTGTGTTGCTTCAATTTCTGCATTATATTGTTTTATCTTTATAATTGAAATAATACAGGTTGTGCGTTAGATCATCAATTAGAGTAATCCAACCTTTGGTTGTTGATTGTCATTGATTGATACTTGGATATTGGTCTTTGGTACCATCCAAGTTATTCCTTGCATTTGATTAGAACTCGCAGTTCCTGCTTGAGTAAATCAAATCAAGAGAAAGATATAAACTCGTTGGTATACTTATAATTGATTGAGTCTTGTTGATTCTCTTAAAAGTATATTCGAGTTTTTCCATACAGATTGCTAAGCGAAATATTGGGTGGTGTTGTTAGACCCCCGCTATTTGAATTGGTATCAGAGCAGGCAAACACGTTAAAGACCTTATAAGTCTGTGTTTGTAGTGATCTGATTATGGACGAGTCTATCTCTAATAACGTACCAGTTCAGAAATTACCAGATGATTCTAATAGCTTGGATTCACCTGGGAGAACTGTCATATATAAGTCAATATCTAAACATTCTCTTGATGTAAAATCTGTTGATTGGGAAACTCTCCTAGAAGAACAGTTGGATGAACTTTCTGATGAAGGTGATTCAGATATTGATAGAAATGTTGATGAGGAAGTCTCAGAGTATGTTAAGTTTTTGGATTCGTGGAAGATGAAGAAGATTACAACTTGTCATGTCTCACCTCTTCTGACTCCTCTTTGTCGAGAAAAGAAGAAATTGAGAAGATGTTACGCAGGTGTTTATTTTTCGAATCGTTCTAACAAATCGATCCTCAAGGATTCTGAGGAAAACCTATGTATGAAGTCACTTGAATGTGATAATATTTATCAAAAGTACTTTTTTTTGAAGAGAAACTTGCAGAATCTGAAGCAAGGTTTAACTCTCAACAAATTAGTTTTGATGATAGAGAAAGTGCTTGTCTCGCTCGAGAAAAACGCATTGAGGCTGATTTAGCTGCTGCTCTTGATAAAATCAAGATGTTGGAAGATGACTTGAAAAAGTTCAATACTAGTTCAAGCAACTTAACCACTATGCTAGGAGCAAGTAAAAATCATCGTGATACACGAGGATTGGGCTATAAGAATAGATGCTCCAAGTATTAGCAAAGAGGTAAAATTTGTCAAGGCTAGTGATTCTTCTCAACAAAAGGTTTCCACTGATGGAAAAAGTGAAATACCTTCACCGGTAATTAAGGTTCGAAAGAGCAAAGAATATTAACCTCCAAAGTCAGCACATACAGATCGAGGTAAGAACATTCCTTATAAGGCCACCTGGAAAGGAGATGTCGTTTTCGTATAAGGAATAAGAAACTTCATGATATTCTTGTTTGGGCATCACAAGAAGTT
>NW_020627158.1:0-3154 GCF_003573695.1 Papaver somniferum | reverse complement strand
TCTTCCGGGAAAATCATCTTCCGAGGGTCATCATAACCGATCAAGATGACGCATTAATGAATGCAATATCCGACGTCTTCCCGGATGCACAAAATTTCCTATGTACATATCATATACGTCAAAATGTGACAAAATCCTTCCATGCCTTGTTTGAACCCACTAAGGAGGATATTAAGAAAATAATGATTTTTCAACTAGAGGAAGACGTTTGCATGAACAAACTATCACCCGAAGAAGAAGAAGAAAGAGGCAAGATCAAAGAGAGAGTGGACAAAGAACACGATGAAAATCATAAAAAGTGGTTGGAATTTCTAAGAGATTGGGAGAAAGTTTATTGGTCTCTTACCGAGGATATGTATGAAAAGGGATTGGACAAGTTTATTGCCGATTGGAACGAAGTTTATCCCACTGTCGTCTCGTATTGTCAAAATCAATGGTTGGATAAGTTCAAGGAAAAATTTGTGCGTGTATGGACCAACCGGTTTAGACACTACGGGAATGAAGCAACTAGTATAGCGGAATCCGCTCATGGGATATTTAAACGTATCATCGATTCTAACCAAGGAAACGTGGTTACGGTCACCGAGGCAATGAAGCAATACTTTAAGAGTGATATCGATAGGATCAAGCAGGGTTTTGAGAAAATCTCAATGGAAAGGATGACTCAATTTCTTAAATATGGTAAGTTGCTCCAAGGAATAGAATTCAACGTCTCTCATTGGGAAATAAAATATATGATGAGAGAAACGTAAAAGGAGATAAACTACGGAAAAACCGGGTGATGTGTGTATTTGTCCCAACATGTCTTCATTGGAGATTTCGTGTCGTCATATGCTTGTGAAGTATGAAAAAGTAATACCTATTGAGGTTATTGATCCGTTTTGGAAGCTACTATCTTTCACCCCTCCCCCTACGGAAGCTCCCGAATAATCACCATGGGATACTAACGAAGCAAAGGAATTCTTCGAAGCTTACTCACGTGGCAACTCGGCTAGTCTGCAAGTCTTTTTGATCCAACTAAGGCAAATTACTCGCCCATGGATCGCACAAAGTGAAGATCCAACAAAGGGAGATCCTCCCGGAAGACCACTAACCAAAACGGCAAGGAGAAAACAAAGGAAAGAATTAAAAGAAATGAGTCAACGTGAATGTGAACTCGAGGCAAGTAAGAAGCGAGATCTAGCCGGATGTGAGATTTCAGAAGCAAGGTTCGCGGAAGCGCCTTTTCCAAACAAAAGGGGTAGGCCGAGAAAGGAACCGCTATCAAGTCAACAACAAAGGACGGATTCCGTATCCACACCAAAAGCCGATGGACCATAGGTTCGAAATAAAAGGGGTAGGCCGAAAAATGTATCCACATCGATTGAACAAGAACAACAAGCCGAGGATGCGGATGCCACACTTAGAGTTGATGTAGCGGAGGTTACAAAGAAAAGGGGAAGGCATAGTAAGGTACCCACATCGATTGAACAAGAACAACAAGGTGAGCATTCTGAATCCACACCCATAGCCGATGTAGCGGAGGTTCCAAAGAAAAGGGATAGGACACCAAAGGTCCCAACATCAAGTGACAAAGAACAACAAGGTGATGAGGTGGCGGTGCCAAACAAAAAGGGAAGGTCGAATAAGGAACCTACATCAAGTGAAGTAAATCAAGGTGAAAATTTCGAAGCCACACCAAAAATAAGTGATAGCAAAGGTAACCGACACATATCTAGTCAACAACAACACGATGGTGACAACTCTGTAGGCACGACCAAAGTTGATGTAGTTTCGGTTCCAAAGTGAAGGGGTAGGCCAAGGAAGTACAGACTCCCATCAATACTGATGACATTGGAAGTGTAGAGATTGCATAGGATGGTTTGGATATAATTAAGATACAAAAGGGTAACATGAAGATGTATAAGGATCCCAAAACAGGTAGGACCATTAGAAGTTATCTTACCAAGATAGAGTCTTACATAGACCAACTTCCTGATGTTATTCGCGAGTATATTGTATATACATATGATGTCGATGGAGATGGAGATGTAAATTGTGTCTATAATTCCGTGAACTTACAATTAGGAATCTTTGAGACGGCGGTTAGTAAAGGGATGACACCATGTCGATATGCTAGAAACAGGATGGCCGAACAACTTATGAAAAAGAAGAGATTTTATGAGAAATTGGTTGGTGATGATGAAGGGTTTGATAATATGTATGCTCAAGTGTTAGGGCCCGAGCATGAGATGAAGTTCCTTCCTTCTCAATATTGGATGAGAATGCCGCTTTGTGGGTATCTAGTGGCGAATACATTTAATTGTGTTGTTCATTATTTTACCCCCACCGTAGAATTAACATTTACACCAAAGTGGCAAAAATGCGAGGGATCCCTTAAGAAGAAAATAGTTGCTTTGGCGTTCGTGAACGGTAAGCATTTCATTATTCTAAAACTCAAGGAAAATTGTCCATTTCCACTTGTTTGTGGGATGATTAAAAAAAGGATAAAAATTCCAATATCTAGAAGGAATGGATGGCATTGTATGAGGAGAATCACCAATTTTGGGATGCGTTGGCCTTATCGAAAAAACCTCTCCAAGAGAAGATGCAACTTCATACGTGTGGAAGCGATGATGAGTAATTTGGATATATGTGGTTCACTAATACGCAACATTTTGTTTTTTTTGGAAGTGTGAATTTTAAACATTAGATCATATTTTGATGCCAATGCCGACATGATTATGTTTCATCCTTACAATGCCGGAACACTAGTGCCGGCGTAGAATTTAACTTTTGAAAAGGTGCCGGAAATTCAGAAAAATATCCAGAGAAATTAGTAAATGTTTCGGCATTGAAATTAAACTAAAAACAGTGCCGGTACTCTGACAAAAATATTTTGCACCTGGAAATTGCAGATTACCGGCAGAGTATCCAAAAAACCCTTAAATGCCGAAACTCTGTAATTTTTGTGATTTTGAAAATTCAAGGTACCGGCATTAAGTTACGCTTTTCGACCATGCCGATACTTAAGAAAAACTTAGAAATTTATGTGATCTTGGCACATTCAAACTCTGTAAAAGAGGTAATTTGACACTGGTTTATCAACATAGTAAATCAAATAACAACACTAGATTGTATAAAAAAACAATCTCCAAAGTTAAGAGGTTCCAAA
>NW_020627157.1:0-434 GCF_003573695.1 Papaver somniferum | reverse complement strand
TTTTTTTTTTTTTGAAAATTTCTTATATGAAAAAAAGAAAGATTACACAGGATGATCCAAATGTTGGTTACCCTTATCTCTTCTAACTGATTACAGATATTGGTGTCTACCAACATGATATTATCCATATTCTGGAAACTTGACGTAGCAACTGAATTAGAAAAACATAAATCTTAAAGTGGAAATTGAACTATTGTCCCTCCTTTTAATGGAACTCCACAAATATCCTTAAAAAACTTTACAAATATCCCTGAAGGTATAATTGTAAATTATTCCAAGAAAATAATAGTTCAATTTCCTTATTTAACCTTCTTTCCCATTCACACACACATATTCTTCTTCTTTATTTTTGTCTAATAAACCTCTGTCGCTCTCACCACCACCATGTTCATCGTTCTCATCACCGCCACCATCTCGATCGCCTCCACCACAAC
>NW_020627156.1:0-833 GCF_003573695.1 Papaver somniferum | reverse complement strand
ACTAACACGGACCTTGATGTGTTTGTAGATTGTGGTAAATAGAGTATCGTTCTAACTCGGACTTGTGAAGGATTTTCGAAAATTAAATAAAATTGTTTTAAAGATATAAGAAGGTACCAAGTCTCAGGATTCCACCATTGGTCAATCAAGAGATAAATTGTATTCAATATTCATGCAAGTTTTCTTTTTAAAGTGATTCTAATATTTGCCTATGATAGATTTTTGAAGTAATAATTGTAATCACAAAGCATAAAACATCAAAAGTTTTCAAAACCAAGCATGTTTCATCAAAACGATTCACAACAACTCAATAAAAATCAATAAATCTTTTAAGTTCTATGCAAATAATCATGTAAATAATATTGCAATAAATAAATAAAATAGAATTATACCACTTTTCATGAAACAATGGCTTCCTCCGTCACCTTGGCTAAGATGTTTAGATTCTCATATTAATCACTTGCTAAAAATACATGTTTTATAGCTCAAAAGTTGATTGAAAAGAAGTAAACAACCCAACAGAAAAATCGCAACAGCAGTTACTGTTGCGAAGGCGCTATTGAGCCGTTACAAAAGAAGGTTTAGTAACGGAAGAAGAAAAACTGAGTTCTGTTACAAAGGCGCTGTAGTGCTGTTGCAAATTTGAGACATTGTTCTTATTTGCAACACCTGTTCTTCAGCAGCAGGAAAATATTCGACAGTTTCTGCAACTTCCCTGGGCTCTGATTTCTCGTCTCTGCAGCGCTCCAACCTTCTCCAAACTCTTCCACCCACAACTATGAACCATTGGCTCTCTATTTATACATCACAGGCACCTTTAAACTCTCCAAAAA
>NW_020627155.1:0-387 GCF_003573695.1 Papaver somniferum | reverse complement strand
CGACTAAAATACCCCCAAACTTAAATCTAACATTGTCCTCAATGTTCTAAAGATAAAATTAAAAGCATGAACAAGGAGAAACTGTTACCATTTGAAGCAAAAGAGATAAGGAAACATATTACCGTGTCGCAAGAATATTGGGTTACCTCCCAAGAAGTGCTAAGTTTAAAGTCTTCAGCCAGACATTGGAAGAATTAGTTACCTCATAGAATCATATAGAAGTAGCCGGAATAACTGTGGGTCATCTGGATCAAAAAGTGTTACCCACAAGAAGAGGAAAGTGCAACAGACCAAGAAAATACCGAACATACCCTTGCTTAAGACAACTACATCTAGTTGTGGTTCAGGTTCAGGCTCTATAAAAGGGTCTAAATAAGAAGTTTTCCT
>NW_020627154.1:0-761 GCF_003573695.1 Papaver somniferum | reverse complement strand
CTTGATCTGAAAATGTACATGTATATACTTTGATAGGGCATCCAAAATATATTTAAGATTCCTGATTTTGTCAAAACACAATAGCCAATGTTCATAAAAATCTTATGCATTTTCAAGATACAGACTGTCTCATAGGCTATTGTATCATCGTTACATAACATAATGATATACAATCCTATAATAGCCAAAGGATCGTCTAAGTCACTCAAGACATACATATGCATAATTCCTAACATATTTAGGAATAAGAGTATACATACTTTATACGTGTTTTCCACCACGATATTTCAAAGTAGTCAAATCCTGCCATTACGTGAACTGAATATTCATAAGATTCATTTTCTTATAGGATGGATCACACCAAACACAGACTGTTAGATCTTTTCGTGTTTCCCTGCTCTGAAACCAATTGAAAAGGAGAGGGTACCCAAATATACCTCAAGCTAAAACTTTTCCTTACTATAAGTCCTTTCTCCGAAAGTGATTGTCTATGGACTGAGTCGAGACAATGCAACTAACCGGTTCACACTTCGTTTGATCGTCTGTGGATACGTTATCGAAACAATACAACAATGAAGTATGTTTACTTGATAAAAAGGTTCGGACTTAACCACACACAATAGGATTTCTTATCAAGTAAATAGGAATTAACATTTGTGTAATATACTTTAATTATAATAAAACAATTATAATGCGGAAATATAAAGTAAATGACATAGCAAGATTTTGTTAACGAGGAAACCGCAAATGAAGAAAAACCC
>NW_020627153.1:0-642 GCF_003573695.1 Papaver somniferum | reverse complement strand
ATTCAAGATAGATGTAATTTGTTAGGATTTGGATTAGTTCTGCATGGTCTTTCATCCTTCTTCTGTGAAATTTGACTTCCTTCATATTTTCTTGAATCAACGTACATATAAATGCAATTTTTAGTAGACGTAATGCCTTAGAACATATTATTTGTGATTACAATACATTTTTTAAACTTTTTCAGTTAAAGAAGAGTTTATCTAGTTTACAATTTAGTCTCAGAAATCAATTTCCGACTTATAACGAAATGTGTAGACTATTTTGAGTTAACGTATATAAAATTCAACATTTTTATGAACTCTTTCTTGTTGTGTTGGCTTTGTCTTTCTGTTTGATTCAAGATAGATGAAATTTGTTAGGATTTGGATTAGTTCTGCATGGTATTTCAACCTTCTTCTATTGTTAAATTTGACTTCCTTCATATTTTCTTGAATCAGCGTACATAGAAATGCAATTTTTACTAGACGTATTTCCTTTGAACATATTAATTGTGATTACAAAACATTTTTCAAAATTTTTCTGTTAAATTTGAGTTTATCTAGTTTACAATTTAGTCTCAGAAATCAATTTTCGATTTATAACGAAGTGTGTAGAATTTTTTGAGTTAATTATATAAGATTCAACATTTTTATGAACTCTTT